>NC_142957.1:6468762-6478762 GCF_046866305.1 Octopus bimaculoides | reverse complement strand
TAGAAAAATTAATATTTATATATATATATATATTTGCCAGTACCGCCTGACTGGCCTTCGTGCCGGTGGCACGTAAAAGCACCCACTACACTCTCGGAGTGGTTGGCGTTAGGAAGGGCATCCAGTTGTATAAACTCTGCCAAATCAGATTGGAGCCTGGTGTAGCCATCTGGTTCACCAGTCCTCAGTCAAATCGGCCAACCCATGCTAGCATGGAAAGCGGACGTTAAACGATGATGATGATGATATATATATATATATATATATATATATATATAGATATAGATATATCATCATCATCATCATCGTTTAACGTCCGCTTTCCATGCTAGCATGGGTTGGACGATTTGACTGAGGACTGGTGAAACCGGATGGCAACACCAGGCTCCAATTTAAATTTGGCAGAGTTTCTACAGCTGGATGCCCTTCCTAACGCCAACCACTATACAACAGGCTTCTTCCTGTTTTTGTCTACTGAGTCCACTCACATGGCGTTGGCCCGCCTTAGGCTATAGTAGAATACACTTTCCCAAGGTGCCACACAGTGGGACTGAACTTGGAACCATGAGTTTGGGAAGCAAGCTTCTTACCACACAGCCACACACACATAAATGTGTGTGTGTATGTCTGTGCATGTCTTAGTGTTTGTCCCCTGTCAGCATTTAACAATTGGTGTTGGCTTATATATGGCCCCATAAATAGAATTTGAACACAGAAGGTAAAAACACAAAATACTGCTAAGCATTTTGCCTCCTAGGCTGTGGCCCAGCACGGCCGCAGTCCAATGACTGAACCAAGTAAAAAGATAAAAGAAAAAAACGATACCTTTGATAAACGAGCTTAGGAGGGTTTGAATGTCTGTGAGGCAGTTAGCAATGTCTTTGTGGATCCTCTGGAATTTCTGCCTGGTGCAGTCGTGGGTATCACGAGTTGGTGGTGAGTCCGTAGTTGCTTCAAACAAACAAACAGAATGATGATGATGACAACAACAACAACAACAACAATAATAATTACTGAGATGAAATGTTTCGGGAGACTTTTGGTAATATCACAAATGAGGAAGTGGAAAGAAGGATAAGGCAGGCGATAGGACCCCATGAGGAACTTCTTACCACAGTAACGAGATGTAAGCTCAAGTGGTTTGGGCATGTCACCCACTCATCAGGGATGGCCAAAACTAGGGCTGTGGAGTTGAAACAAAAAAACTTCAACTCCGACTTCGACTCCCCTACTATTCTTTTCTACTCTAGGCACAAGGCCTGAAATTTTTAGGAAAGGGGCCAGTTGATCACAGATCTTCTGCATCTGAACTGACTTGGGGGTTAAACAAGAACAAGGAAGAATACATTAGACAATGTAGTCCTAGATACATTACGTCTGAATAAGACAAAATGGTCATGGCAGTAACAGGCCTGCGGAATGAGGAACTTACTTGGGGTTAAACAACGGTGACAAGAAGGACACATTGGATCATGTAGTCCTAGATACATTATGTCAAAATAAAAGACAGGATGGTCACAGCTGGAACATTTTTGATCGTAGGTCTCCTAGATCAGGACTGACCTGGGGCTAAACAACAGCACCAAGGAAGGACACATTATATAATGTAGTCCTAGATACACTATGTCTGAATAAAAGACAAGATGGTTGCAGCTGGAAGATCCTTGATCATAAGTCTGTCTGGAACAAGACTGACCTGGGGCTAAACAACAAGGAAGGACACATTAGATATTGTAGTCCTAGATACACTATGCCTGAATAAAAGACAGGATGGTCACGGCTGGATCATTTTTGATCGTAGGTCTGCTGCATCAGGACTGACCTGGAGATAAACAAGGAAGGACACATTAGATAATGTAGTCCGAGATACACTATGTCTGAATAAAAGACAGGATGGTCACAGCTGGAACAGCTTTGATCATAGCTGACCTATGCCTAAACAACAACAGTATTTACCTGGCAGGTGAGATAACGGGGTCGGCTCGGGTGATCGAGCATTTTGGCACAAATGGTTGGTGTTCTTCCTGGAAACTTGGACACTGGCATTCTTCACTTTGGTTGAGGAACTTCTCTCGATGACCTACAGAATATAGAACATCATCATCATTGTCATCATCATTACTTCTATAACCATCATCATAATCATAATCATTATCAACATCATAATAATTGCTGTCGTCAGCATTGTCATCATCATCATCATCATGAGCACCACCATCATCTTTGTCATCGTCGTCACCACCATCATTATCATCATCATCATTTATCATATCAACCCCCAAAAGGATAAAGTTTACTTTGGTGGAATGTGAAGCCGAAGTGTACAAACAGATGAAATGCCACTAAGTATTTTTTTCACCCCCCCAGGGTACTTAACAACTCTCCCAGTTTCCTACCTTAATAATAATAATAATGATAATAATAACAATAATAACAACAACAATAACAATCATAATAACAAGAGCACTTAGAGAGTGCAAACCTCTGCCAACGCAACACCAACATCCTCTCAATGATTAGCCAGAGGTGATTTTTTTAAATGAGAATATCTGAAATAAAATCCTTCAATGAATCTCATTAGACCTTTTGGTTTTCCCTTCTCTTAAATTCCGGTCTTCCTTTAGTAATCCTGTTGCCTTAGATCAATGTATAGAATTATGTATATATGTAAGTATAGTGTAAAGTGTTAAAATGGATGTATAATCTCCTAATATAATAATGAACTTTGTCTTTTTATATCTTTGTATAGTGGCTGTGTGGTAAGCGGCTTGCTTACCAGCCACATGGTCCCGGGTTCAGTTCCATTGCGTGGCACCTTGGGCAAAGTGTCTTGTACTATAGCCTCGGGCCGACCAAAGCCTTGTGAGTGGATTTGGTAGACTGAAACTGAAAGAAGCCCGTCGTATATGTGTATGTATGTATATATATATATATATATATATATATATATATATATATATGTGTGTGTGTGTGTGTGTATGTTTGTGTGTCTGTTTGTTCCCCCAGCATCGCTTGACAACCGATGCTGGTGTGTTTACGTCCCCGTAACTTAGCGGTTCGGCAAAAGAGACCGATAGAATAAGTACTAGGTTTACAAAGAATAAGCTCTGGGGTCGATTTGCTCAACTATAAAGGCGGTGCTCCAGTATGGCCGCAGTCAAATGACTGAAACAAGTAAAAAAGAGTAATCACATATTGAACTGAGAACCTAGCGACAGGTGAAATTCTGCTAAGCATTTTGTCTGGCGTGCTAATAATTCTGCCAGCTCACCACTGTCTTTACACTCTGAGTTCAAATTCCACTAAGGTCGACTTTGCGTTTCATCCTTTCGGGGTTGATAAATTAAATACCAGTTGCGTATTAGGATCGATCTAATCGACTGGCCCCACTCCTCAAACATTTCAAAAGACTATTAACAATGATAATAGCTGATAATAATTATAATAGTATAAAAAGAAGAACATAACAGGGTATGGCATGGTAGGGAGTCTAAGATTAATGTTACTTACCCTAACTCCTTGGGTAGTACTTTTATTGCTGGTGTTGGTGGCAGTAGTGATGGTGGTGGCAGTGGATTTGGCAGTGGTGGGCGTGGTGGTGAGAAGTTTGGTATCGGAAGATTTTGAATTCTTGGTGGGGTGTTCTGAATCACCGGGTACGTCGTCACCTCGTTTCTGCTGTTTGAAGTCGAGTCTTGCGAGAGTCAAGGCCTGCTCGAAGATTTCGGAAGTGACCGAGTCAGTGAGGAGAAGCGATTGGTGTTGCTGCCGTGACTCAGCAACGTCCGAAACGATATCCTGTTGCTGCTGCTGCCGCTGCTGGTGGCGTTGGTGGTAGTGACTGTTGCGGTTGCCATGGGGATGTGGCGTAAATGCACCTCTGCCGTCCACCTTCTCTATGTGTATCGCCTGAGGCGGCATCGGTCGGCGAACCATTTTCAGGGCAGACAGAGGCACTGATAGGTTAAAAAGCAACTGATTTTTATCAAACAGGGCATCACTTTCGGCCATGTTCTAATTCTCTTCATCTGTGAAGCAAAAAAAAAAAAAAAAAAAAATTAATTAGACGAAAGCTAATTAATAACATTAACGGTCAGTGCAAACATGGTTGCTGTGTGGTTAAGAAACTTGATTCCCAACAATGTAGTCTTGAGTTCAATCACACTGTGTGGTACCTTGCACAAATGTCTCCTACCATTACACTGAGTCAGTTGACCAAAGCCTTGTGAATGAATCTGATAGATGGAAACTGAAAGAAGCCCATTGTGTTTGGCCACATGGCCACCTCACTAGTGCTGGTGCCACATAAAAACCACCCTGTCTACTCTGTAAAGTGGTTGGCATTAGGAAGGGCATCCAGCCATAGAAACCATGCCAAAGCTGACAACAGAGTTTGGCACAGTTCCTTAAATGATGATGATGGTGATGATGATGACACATATGTGAGCATGTGTGTGTGTGTGTGTTTGTTCCACCACAAATACCACTCACTTGGAAACCGGTGCTGGTTTGTTTACATCTCTGTAACATAACACTTTAGCAAAAGAGACCAATAGAATGAGTACCAGGCTTAAAAAAATAAGCATAGAAGAAAACACTTGCTCACGCAGTGGGACTGAACCTGGAACCATGTGGTTGGGAAGCAAGCTTCGTACCACACAGCCACGCCTACACCTATGGAGGAAATGCTGCCAAATATCTTACTCTCTTCTGAAATCGCTGGCCTTGTGCCAAAATTTGAAACCATTATTAAGAGGGTGACAAGCAGACAGAATCATTTGTGTATCAGAATAAGTGTTTAGTAAGGTGGCGAGCTGGCAGAAACGGGGTCGATAAATTAAGTACCAGTTGCGTACTGGGATCAATCTAATCAAATGCCCCCCACCCCAAAAATTTCTGGCCTTGTGCCTTCAGTAGTAAAGAATATTTAAAGGCAGCGAGCTGGCAGAAACATTAGCACGCCGGGCGAAATGCTTAGCAGTATTTTGTCTGCCATTACGTTTTGAGTTCAAATTCCGCTGAGGTCGACTTTGCCTTTCATCCTTTTTAGGGTCGATAAATTAAGTACCAGTAATGCACTGGAGTCGATGTAATCAACTTAATCCCTTTGTCTGTCCTTGTTTGTCCCCTCTATGTTTAGCCTCTTGTGGACAATAAATTAACGTGCAAGTGGCTGAGCACTCCACAGACACGTGTACCCTTAACGTAGTTCCCGGGGATATTCGGCGTGACACAGAGTGTGACAAGGCTGACCCTTTGAATTACAGGCACAACAGAAACAGGAAGTAAGAGTGAGAGAAAGTTGTGGTGAAAGAGTACAGCAGGGTTCGCCACCGTCCCCTGCCGGAGCCTCGTGGTGCTTTAGGTGTTTTCGCTCAATAAACACTCACAACGCCCGGTCTGGGAATCGAAACCGCGAGTCCGCTGCCCTAACCACTGGGCCATTGCGCCTCCACTATGAGGGGTTATATGGGGTGCTTAAAGTAGAATTCCGCCAAACATGTTCACTGCAATACGTTCCAAAACACAGCGAGCACTCGGCAAAAAAAGTTGGTTCGAAAACAGCCATCTCGGCTTGTATAATATCATCCTTTCCTTTTATCATATTGCTAAGCCTACGACTTCTCTCAGAAAGATATTTCTCGTTAGATTCAGTGCAGCAAGGATACTTGTATTAATTGGTGCAATTTCTGGCGGGAGTTGTTTTACGAACGTCAAATAGGAAATTACCAAGTAAAATAAATTCGATTTCACGAACCGTAAAATAGGAAATTACAAAATAATTGTTCTCGGGACAAGATGAAACACGCATGCATAACCAAGTATTTACATGTTGTGTGTGTGTGTTAGGGCAACTGGAATTTGTGAAGGTACTATCGCTATTCTTCATTGATCCTGGTGAGTTAGGTGATCAGTGAAGAATAGAAACTCTCGGCCCTTCAATCACTTTGATAAGTCTGCCGATTATACATAAACACACACATATACATAAAATATTGTATACATATACTCATATTTTGAGTTCTATTTTTCTTGTTTGCGTCATCATATACACACACACATCCGTCCACCCATTTTCTCCGCCCATTATTCTTGGAAGGGTCGTATGGGTAGAGTCGTTTGGCACCTCCATACGTACATACACACACTCACACAAGCACAAATATTCTTTTTTACTCCAAGGCCCGAAATTTTGGGGGAGGGGGGGGGGCAGTCGATTAGATCGACCCCAGTACGCAACGATAAAAGACAAAGTCGATCTCGGCGGAATTTGAACTCAGCACGTAAAGACAGACGAAATACCGCTAAGCATTTCGTCCGGCGTGCTAACGTTTCGGCCAGCTCGCCGCCTTAACACAAACACAAATATTGACAGATACGTGCATACATACGTACAGCCATAATGTGTATGTATATGTGTACGTATTCGACTGCGCGTCTGTGTATAAGAACATATGGAATGTGTAGGATGTTATTTCTATCAAATCGAGCGAGCAATTTTGCACTGGATCACATCTATCTATCTGTCTGTCCGTCTAGCTGTCTATGAGAATATGCAGATAGATAGATAGATAGATAGATAGATAGATAGATAGATAGATAGATAGATAGATAGATGGATGGATGGACAGACAGATCGATCGATAGATAGATAGATAGATAGACAGGTAGATCGATCGATGGATAGATAGATAGATAGACAGACAGATCGATCGATCGATAGATAGATAGATAGATAGGCAGACAGATAGATCGATAGATAGATAGATAGGCAGACAGATAGATAGATAGATAGATAGATAGATAGATAGATAGATAGAGAGGCAGACAGACAGATAGATCGATCGATGGCTAGATAGATAGATAGATAGATAGATAATGTATAGGCTATACATATGAATACATGTATGGAAGTATAAAGTCTCTCTCTCTAGGTTAGCCATAGATCAAATAGAGTTTTAAAAAGTGGGTGTATTTACCTTCCAAACCTACAAACTACTCCAGTGCCGGAGCGAAGATCCTATCTTGGCCTTAGTTTCAATAAATCAAGTTTGTTGTTGTAGCAACATCGGAAAAAAATGGCAGGAGAGGTGGAGAGTTAAGGGAAGTAACTCTGTTTTTATCATTTCTTTGTATTCAAATGCGCGCGCGATGTGAGGAGCGAGCGTGTGTGTGTGTGTGTGTGTGTGTGTGTGTGTGTGTGTATACATATCTTTTAACTGTTTAGACTGCGACCATGCTGGGGCACAGCCTTGAAGATTTTCAGTTGAACGAATCGACCTCAGTACTTATCTTGGCACTATCATGCTATTAGCTGTCAGAAGTGAAAGTGCTCACTGCCTGCTAGTGAAGTATCTGTCTGTCTGCCTGTCTGTCTGCATGCCTGTTGCTAGCCTGTCGATTCTTTGGCTACTGACAGCTAATACCATGACTGGCCGAAGCGAGCTATCTGTCTGTCTGTCTCTCTCTCTATCTATCTATCTATTACTCGAAAGTTCGCGCGTCCGCGCTAGCTAGTCGTGAGTAGAAAACACAAATTTAATATAAAAACATATTTCCTGAAATTGCAAATTATTTAAAATATAAAAATATAATTTTCAACAGAGAGAATTTATCAAAATAGAAAACAAATGAAGTTTGAAGTTTAAAAATAATAGGATCGACCACTCACGACTAGCTAGCGCGGACGCGCGACTGCGCGTTCGGGACCACTCTGCTTTAGTAGTACCCTTATACTCTGTGTGTTTTCAAACGCATGGATATTGGTGTCAAATTTGTTCCAATAACTTTCGAGTAATAGATAGATAGAGAGAGAGAGAGAGACAGACAGACAGACATATAGCTCGCTCCGGCCAGTCATGGTATTAGCTGTCAGTAGCCAAAGAATCGACAGGCCAGCAACAGGCATGCAGGCAGACAGACAGATACTTCACTAGCAGTGAGCACTTTCACTTCTGACAGCTAATAGCATGATAGTGCCCTTATCTTTTTTCTCGCAAACCTAGTCCTCATTCTACTATCGGATCTGTCTTTTACGCTGAACCGCCAAGATACGGAGACACATCAACATCGGCTGTCAAGCAGTAACGGGGGACAAACACAGACATAACCCCTCCCCATATATATATAAATATATATATATATATATATATATATATATATATATATATATATATATATATATTTTCTCTTTTACTTGTTTCAGTCATTTGACTGCGGCCATGCTGGAGCACCACCTTTAGTCGAGAAAATCGACCCCAGGACTTATTCTTTATAAGCCTAGTACTTATTCTATCGGTCTCTTTTTGCCTAACCGCTAAGTTACGGGGACGTAAACACACCAGCATCGGTTGTCAAGCGATGGTGGGGGGACAAACAGAGACACACAAACACATACATACATACATACATATATATATATATATATATATATATATATATATATATATATATATATATATATATACGATGGGCTTCTTTCAGTTTCCGCCTACCAAATCCACTCACAAGGCTTTGGTCGGCCCGAGGCTATAGTAGAAGACACTTGCCCAAGGTGCCACGCAATAGGACTGAACGCGGAACCATGTGGTTGGTAAGCAAGCTACTTACCACACACAATATATATATATATATATATATATATATATATATATATATATATATATATATACATATATAAGGATTTACTTTTCGTAATGAGATAAAAAACCAAGGCTGTGTATATTTTAGAACATTTATAAATATGTCTTACAGCTGTTTCCAGGATATTTATTATATCCCTTCATCGGAGACGGTGTGAGAGGATGGTTAAGCAATAGTTAATTTAGATGTGTTTGTCCCCTTCACGCCATTATTTGGCAACTGATGCTGGTGAGTTTATGTCCCTGTGACTTAGCGGTTTAGCCAATAGAATAAGTACTAGGAATAAGTTTTGGGGTCGATTTCTTTGACTAACACCCTTTAAGACGGTGCTCCAGCATGGCCACAATCAAATGACTGAAACAAAAGAATAACTAACGGTAAGATGGAAAATAATGTTTAGTTTTAAGTACTTGCACTTTATTTACAGGAGTGGCTGTGTGGTAAGTAGCTTGCTTACCAACCGCATGGTTCCGGGTTCAGTCCCACTGCATGGCACCTTGGACAAGCGTCTTCTACTATAGCCTTGAGCTGACTAAAGCGTTATGAGAGGATTTGGTAGACGGAAACTGAAAGAAGCCCGTCATATATATGTGTGTGTGTGTACACGTTTGTCCCCCACCGTCACTTGACAACCGATGTTGGTGTGTTTACGTCCCCGTAACATACCGGTTCGGCAAAAGAGACCGATAGAATAAGTACTAGGCTTACAAAGAATAAGTCCTGGGGTCGATTTGCTCGACTAAAAGGCGGTGCTCCAGCATGGCCGCAGTCAAATGACTGAAACAAATAAAAGAATAAAATAATTTGAAAAGTTTTCTCCTGTTTTTTTTTTCCCCTGTCTCTTTATTGCAAAATCTTTGATCAGATCCTCACTATGACACCATGAACAATCCGAAATTATATTTGTAATCATATAAACCACTTGGAATATTAATATAGCCAGTTTAAAGTGATTTCTTTTGTGCCGTAAACCATTTACCATTTCTGTGGTGCCCCCCCCCCACACACACACACACCTGTCTCCTTCAACTGATACCCTAAGCACCAGCCTATTTTGCTTGATGGCTAATCCAGCGTTGTCTTAACGTCATTCCCGAGCTGGATCCGAGTGACACAGTGTTTGTGGGTATGACTAGGCCGAACCTTTTAGAATTACAATCACAATACTTATTATGGGATTCTCTGTAGTTTCCCTCTATTCGTTTAAACTCACGAGGCATAGCTTGGCCTGAAGGTTACAGAATATGACATTTACCCCAGAATCCATGCCGTAAGATCGAACTTTCAGACCATTTTCTTCTTGTTCTTCTTCTTCTTCTTCTTCTTCTTCTTTCTTTCTTTTTGTCGCTTTTCTTAC
>NC_142957.1:6448762-6453762 GCF_046866305.1 Octopus bimaculoides | reverse complement strand
AAGATCTTGAAATAGAAATTAGCAAAATGTGGAATCTGAAGACGAAAACAATACCTATTGTCATAGGTGCCCTGGGAATGACAGCGAAACGGGCTGATTACTACCTAGCTCAGATACCAGGAAACCCCAAAATGGCTGAAGTTCAAAAGATAGTGCTCATGGGAACTGCCCATATCCTACATAAAATACTGTCTATGTGATCTCAAATTTTAAAGCAAACACATAATTTTCTTATGGTTTCTTAAACATTCACTTGAACAAAACTGTACAAATCCAAATATATGGTACCCTAGGCATAACACCTACATGAACTTCTAACTTGTTGTCTCTTGAGGTCTCTGGGTGAGACTTGGATCCAACTTGTACAAATGCAAAACAAAAGTCAAACATAAAATAATAATAATAATAATAATAATAATAATAATAATGTGGACAAAACGGTGAAACCGTATGGCATATTACCAGCCAATGTACGCCACTAGCCCAGAAGGAATGTAAGAGACGCCACGACAATATAGCCAGGCTTGTCCATTGGACAGTTTGCAACAAGTATGGACTTGACAGAGCAAAACATTGGTACGATCACAAACCTGAAGGCATCATCGAAAATAGAAATGCAAAGATCCTATGGGATTTTATGATTCAGTGTGACCATGAGATTGAGAATAGGAAGCCAGACATAGTGTTAATTGAGAAAGAAATCAAACTATGCTGGATCATAGATATAGCATGCCCAGCTGACAACAAGGTATTCGATAATGAAGAAAGAAAAGTCGAGAGATATGACAGGTTAGCTTGGGAAGTTAAGCAGTTGTGGTCGATGAAAAAGATGGTAGTAGTACCAATAATTGTTGGAGCCCTGGGAACAGTGAGTAAAAATCTCAAGAAGTACATGGAACAAATAGGGGCTGCAATAAGGGTGGAGCAAAGGAAATAATAATAATAATAATAATAATAATAATAATAGCAATAATAATAGCAACAACAACAACAACAATAATAATAATAATAATAATAATGATAATAATAATCCTTTCTACTATAGGCACAAGGCCTAAAATTTTTGGAGAGGGGACGAGTTGATTACATTGACCCCAGTACTCAACTGGTACTTAATTTATCGACCCTAAAATGATGAAAGACAAAGTCGACCCTAGTGGCGTTTGAACTCAGAATGTGAAGATAGATGAAATACCACTTAACATTTCACCCAGCATGCTAATGATTCTGCCACCTTGCCAGATAATAAAAATAATCCTTTCCACTAAAAGCAGAAGGCCTGGGATTCTGGGGGAGGGGGTGAATTGATTCCTTATGCTAGCAGAGTGGATACCAAAGAAATTGGAAAAAATGTGAAATAACAGGATCCAGTCGAAGAACTGAAGAGACTGTGGAAGACCAAGACAACAATTATTCCTGTAGTAATAGGTGCACTCGGCCACATCAACCAAAATGCTTCTTAAAAGACTGAAAGAGATCGGAATTGAAACTTGCATTGTTGATCTGCAGAAAAGTACCATTTTATATTCTGCAAGAATCTTAAGAAAGATTCTGGAGGTTTGAGGAAACTTGTTGTCATCAAACCTCAGGATTATGTAACTGCTAACTAAAGTAGCATTTAATAGTTATATAAAAAAATAAATAAATACGCCCTTTTTAAAGCCTAGCCAGGCTCATGGGCCCGGTTTCCCGGTTTCAATGGCTTATGTGTTCCCCAGCTGGACAGGACGCCAGTCCATCGCAGCGTTACTCATTTTTGCCAGCTGAGTGAACCGGAGCAACGTGAAATGAAGTGTTTTGCCCAAGAACACAACACGTCGCCCGGTCCAGGAATCGAAACCACAATCTTACGATCATGGTGCTGACACCCTAACCACTAAGCCACGCACCTCCACCTAATAGTTATATATAGTAATAATAATAATAATAATAATAATAAAATGATGATGATGATAATAATGAATGATGATGATGATGATGATGATGATGATGATGATGATGATGATGACGACGACGACGACGATGACGACGACGATGATGATGATGATGGTGATTTGGAGCATGAGAACAGTAGAGGTCATGCCTATAATAAATGGTGTGTTGGGAACTGTAAGCAAAGACATAGACAAGGGGATTGGAATAGAAAGCTGTGTAGAACTCCTACAGAAAGTTTGTCTCTCTTAGGGACAGCAAGGATTATCAATCAGGAGGGTTCTAAGTGCTTGAAAGACTGCTGAAAACTTGTGGATACCTAAGGTTACAGGGAGTAAACCTGCTGCTACCCACATAGATCCTACCAGGAATAGGACCGAACCTGAGCCAAACCAAAATAATAATAATAATAATATTGATGATAGTGACAATGATGATGATGATGATGATAAAGAAACTCACTATAATAATGGCTGCTTCTCTATTTGCCACAAGGTCGATATATAAGAGTGGAACATTATTTAGAGATATTGAAAAAGATAAGAAATGTAACAAAACAACATAGAAATGAAAGAATTTATAAAAACAACAACAATAATAGTCAAAGGTATAAAATATAACATTCTGATAAAGTTGTGGTGGTGGTGGTGGTGGTGGGGATGGCCTCTCTGGAAGAGACCAATCCATCAACACCATAGGATATCTTCATTTCTAAAGGCTGTTTCTCGGTAGGGGTTCTTCGGAGTGGAAGCATGGAGAGAGGGTAACCCCATCCCCATGGGTGAGATCATTTGTGCAGCTGTCACCATTCAATAACGAAGCCAAATGAGGGTGCTGCTATGTGGTTGCTGGACATCCCAGAAATAGCAACCAAATCTCTGCCTCAAATCTTATAACCCTGAATGGAAATGTGTTCCTGGAGAGTTGGGTTCCCTGCCCGTGAAAAAAGTCAGGATGGCCAGAGACAGAGTGTCATTAGTAGGTGATAGCTCTGCTGAATCTTAACTAGCCTAGGGTTAAATAACAAGGAAGGACATGTTTTAAAATGCAATCCTAGATATACACTGTCTGAATAAAATACAGGATGGCCACAGGTGGGACATCTTTGATTATGGACCCACTGGATCTGGACTCACCCAGGGTTAAACAACAAGAAGGAATGACACAGTAGATGATGCAGTCTTAGATACATTATGTCTAAATAAAAGACAGGATGGTCATGGCTGGAACATTCTGCTGGATCTGAAACTGACCTGGGATTAATGTAGTGGTGACGGTATGGCAATAGCAGCAGTAGTGCAGGTGGTGGTGATGATGGTAGTGGTAGAGGTGGTGGTGATGATGATGATGTGGATGATGATGATGGTTGTGAGAATGATAATGATGATGACGATGGTGATGACATTATGATTCACACACCGCCACCATCACCACCACCACTACCATCATCATTGTCATCATCATCGTCATCATCTTCATCAACATATGCCTGCTCCCCCTTCCTGCTCCTCTTCCTCATCATACCCCCCTCCTCTTCCTCCTCCTCCTTCTCCTCCTCCTCATCATCATTACTACACCCCACCACCAGCACTGTTGCAGTGACCAACTAACTTCTCCACTGCAGGCAACATAAACATTGTCTGCACCATCTTCAATGACAACAACAACAACAACAACAGTAAAAGAACAACAAACACAAAAAAAAAAAGTCAATCAACACGCACAAATTGTTACAGATCCTGTCACCACCAGATGTCACCAGCGCACAAGACGTTAACTGAATTTTAAAGCATTAAAATTGATATTATTTATTAATGTTTAAACACAAACACACACACACACACACACACACGTTCATATACGTTTACATACACAGACACATGCCAAGATATATATATATATATATATATAATAAAATATTATTAGGGACAAAATCCAAAATTACAGGTAAAAAACTCAATTAAAATCAATTTATAAAAAATTAAAATTAATTTGAGCCTTATAGATAAAGTATATATATATATATATATATATATATATATATATATATATATATATATATATATATATACATATATATATATATATATATATATATATATATATACATATATATATATATATATATATATATATATATATATACATATATATATATATATATATATATATATACATATATATATATATATATATATATACATATATATATATATATATATACATATATATATATATATATATATATATATATATATATATACATATATATATATATATATATATATATATATATACATATATATTATATATATACATATATATATATATATATATATATATATATATGCATATATATATATATATACATATATATATATATATATATATATATATATATATATATATATATATATATATATATACATATATATATATATATATATATATATATATATGTATATATATATATATATATATATATATATATATATATATATATATATATACATATATATATATATATATATATATATATATATATGTATATATATATATATATATATATATATATATGTATATATATATATATATATATATATATATATATATATATATATATATATATATATATATATATATATATATATATATATATATATATATATACATATATATATATATACATATATATATATATACATATATATATATACATATATATATATATATACATATATATATATATACATATATATATATATATACATATATATATATATATATATACATATATATATATATATATATACATATATACATATATATACATATATATATATATACATATATATATATATATACATATATACATATATATACATATATATATATATATATACATATATACATATATATACATATATATATATATATATACATATATATATATATGTATATATATATATACGCATGTATAAATATGTATATATATATATATTTATATCTATGTATGTATGTATATAGTATATATATATATATATATATATATATATATATATATATAT
>NC_142957.1:6444088-6448262 GCF_046866305.1 Octopus bimaculoides | reverse complement strand
CAATTGTAAATAATCACAATATTACTTCCTCTCACATTGGCTTTCACCACCAACACCACCACCAACACCGACACTCCCACCCTCACTCCCACAACCTCTTTCCCTGTCTGCTGCTCTCTTTCTCCCTCTCCCCCTGTCTATTTGAACCTCTCTCTCTTTCTCTCTATCTCTGGAATTCTGTGGCTTAGTGGTTAGGGTGTCTGACTCGCAACCGTAAGATTGTGGTTTCAATTCCTGGAGCAGGCGATAATACATTGTGTTCGTGAGCAAAACCACTTCACTCCACTCAGCTGGCCATAATAAATAATCCTGCCTTCCATGGACTGGTGTCCCCTACTGGTGGGGAATAGGAGCACTCCGTCGGTTACGACGACGAGGGTCCCAGCTGATCCGATCAACGGAACAGCCTGCTCGTGAAATTAACGTGCAAGTGGCTGAGCACTCCACAGACATGTGTACCCACAACGTAGTTCTCGGGGAGATTCAGCGTGACATAGGGTATGACAAGGCCGGTCCTTTGAAATACAGGTACTACTCATTTTTGTCAGCTGAGTGGACTGGAGTCACGTGAAATAAAGTGTTTCGGGGTCGATAAATTAAGTACCAGTTACACACTGGGGTCGATGTAATCGACTTAATCCCTTTGTCTGTCCCCTCTATGTTTAGCCCCTTGTGGGCAATAAAGAAATAAGAAATAAAGTGTCTTGCTCAAGGACACAAGCATCGCCGGGAATTGAACTCACGACCTTATGATCGTGAGTTGAATGCCCCTAACCACTAAGCCACGCGCCTTCATGCATGGGGAATACATACGCCATGGAAACTGGGAAACCAGCCCTTAAGGGTTCTATCTCTATCTCTTTGTTTCTTTCTCTCTTCTTCTTTCCCTCCCTCTCTGATTTTCTGTCTCTCATTGTCTACTGTCTTTCTATTTTTCTAACATTGCATGTGAATGAAGGTGTGTGTGTGTGTGTGTGTGTGTTTTACTTGTTTCAGCCATTAGGCTGCAGCCATCCTGAGGGTACAGTCTTCAAGCGTTTACAGTTCTATATTGAAGAGAAGAGGAATTATTTACATTATTTACAATTGATGGATATTTGTCCTCATCTTGTTTGTTGATAACACAACGTTTCGGCTGATATACCCTCCAGCCTTCATCAGGTGTCTTGGGGAAATTTCAAACCTGGGTTCTCATTCCTAAGGTATTTCTTGATATTATTATTATTATTATTATTCAGGTCACTGACTGGAATCGAACTCGGAATCTTGGGGTTAGTAGCCCGTGCTCTTAACCACTATGCCATATGCCCATGGGCAATTATAGAGTGAATTTTTAGGGCTTATAAATCTAATAAAAATAACATCGTAAAATACCTTAGGAATGAGAACCCAGGTTTGAAATTTCCCCAAGACACCTGATGAAGGCTGGAGGGTCTATCAGCTGAAACGTGTTAACAACAAACAAGATGAGGACAAAAATCCATCAAATGTAAATAATGTTCAAGGGTTTAGTCGAACAAATCGACTCCACTATTTTTTTTCTTTTTCTAAGCTTATTATATTGGACTCTTTTTGCTGGACAGCCAAGATCGTAAACAAAAATGTAAACAAACCAACACTGGTTGTTAAGCAGTGGTGGTGGGGATGAACAGAAAGAAACACACACACACACTCATATACATCATCATTGTTTAAAGTTTGCTTTCTTTGCTGGCATGGGTTGGACGTTTTGACTGAGGACTGGCAAGCCAGGAGGCTGCGCCAGGCTCCAATCTGACATGGTAAGGTTTCTACACATGGAATGCCCTTCCTAATGCCAACCACTCCAGGAGTGTAGTGGATGCTTTTTATGTGCCACCAGCATGGGAGCCAGTCTGCAGCACAAGCACTGACCATGTTTGGATGGTGTTTTTTACATGCCACTAGAATGGGAGCCAGTTTGGGGGCACTGGCATCGTCCATGTGCAGATGGTGCTTTTTACGTGCCAGTCAGGGGTCGCTGGCATTGACCGACGCTCGAATGGGACTTATTACATGTCACCAGCACGGGTGCTAGTCAGGCAGTACTGAACACGACTAGGATTTCGGTTTCACTTGATACAGGTCTTCCCAAGCACATCATATCGCCGAATGATTCAAGGATACTTTTAAATGGGCCCTGCCGGGTTGTCTCAATCACAGCATATTTCCTAAGGTCTCAGTCACTTGTTATTGTCTCTATGGGACCCAATGTTCAGAGGTCGTGCTTCACCACCTCATCCCATGTCTTTCTGGGTTTATCTCTTCCCCAAGTTCCTCCCACTGTGTGCACACACACACACGCAAACTCATTTCTGACTTGGCTGTGTGGTAAGAAGCTTGATTCTAGCCACTTGGTTCCTGGTTCAGTCCTACTGCGTAGCACCTTAGGCAACTGTCTTCTACTATAGCCTTGGGCCAACCAAAACCTTGCGAGTAGATTTGGCAAATGGAAACTGAAAGAAGCCTGTTGTGTGTGTGTGTGTGTGTGTGTGTGTGTGTATGTATGTATGTATGTATGTATATATGTATGTATGTATGTATGTATATATGTATGTATGTATGTATATATATATATATATATATATATATATATTGTTGTATTTGGGGATGGTCATGTTACCAGTTTAGCCAATAAGAACACACGCACTATATATTTGGTGTTAATTTGCTTCAGAAAAATGGCTGATTGTCAGTAAGGAAAGACACACGAATAAGAAAGAAGAAAGCAATGGACCACTGATGAGGTCACAGAAGTGTGACGAAAGAACTCTGGCCGAAATAGGATTAATGAAAAATAAAGCTGAAGCAAATTAACACCAAATATATAGTGTGTGTGTTTTTATTTGGCTAAGCTTGCAACATGACCATCCCCAAATACAACAATATCTGTTTCAACACACGATTTCACATCAAGAATCTTGCAAAACGAATATATAAACACACGCACTAAAAATCTAAATTTACAGGTAAAAACTCAATTAAATTCGATTTATTAAAAATTAAAATTAAATTAAGTTTCACAGTATAAAATATATAGTTCATGAACCTTGGTTCTTTTCTCTAAAACTATATATTTATATATATATATATGTCTAACCAGACTGCTGGAGTCCTGTGATGCAACCGATCTTATGGTTTGCAATACCAACTTCAGGAAACCTGCCTGTCACCTAGTCACCTACCAATCCGGCAGACACTCTAGCCAAATCGACTACATCCTCGCCAGAACTAGAGAAAGAGGGAGGCTTATAAATGCCAAAACCCTTCCTGGCAAAGAATGTACACCCCAACACAGATTAGTAGTTAGCAACTTCGAGATCAAGGCAATATGGGTGCCCAGAAGTAGACCGGCCTGGAGGAGAAGGGTATGGAAACTTAAAGACCCTGCAAATGGACAGAGACTTAGAGACAAGTTACTTGAAGCATTTGACGAAATAGAAGGGGATATAGCATCATACAACGTGGAAGACAATTGGAGATTTCTGCGGGACAACCTGTTGAGAGCCACAGACCAGATCTGTGGCTGGTGTAAAGTCCCCTCTCAACCCAGAGTAACGTGGTGGTGGAACAAGGATGTAGAAGGGGCTATTAGACAAAAGAAACAGGCTTGGAAGGACTGGAAGCATCAGTAGTGGTGTGCAAGAGAGACGATTGCGCTGGTTTGGACATGTGGTGAGAAGGAATGAGGATAGCTGCGTGAAAAAGTGCCACTCCCTAACAGTTGAGGGAACCCGTGGAAGAGGTAGGCCCAGGAAGACCTGGGTTGAGGTGGTGAGGCAAGACCTTCGAACATTGGGCCTCGCCGAGGCGATGACTACTGACCGAGACCTTTGGAAATGTGCTGTGCGTGAGAAGACCCGGCAAGCCAAGTGAGATCGTTGCCAGGGCCCCTGGACTGGCTCTTGTGCGGGTGGCACATAAGATGTACCATCCTGAGCGTGACCGTTGCCAGTACCGCCTGACTGGCCTTGTAGGGTTTTCGAGCGAGATCGTTGCCAGTGCCCCTGGACTGGCTCTTGTGCGGGTGGCACATAAGATGTACCATCCTGAGCGTGACCGTTGCCAGTACCGCCTGACTGGCCTTGTAGGGTTTTCGAGCGAGATCGTTGCCAGTGCCCCTGGACTGGCTCTTGTGCGGGTGGCACATAAAAGA
>NC_142957.1:6439088-6441588 GCF_046866305.1 Octopus bimaculoides | reverse complement strand
CCACCGAATTTCAGGCCTTGTGCTGAGAGTAGAAAGAATTATTATTATTATTATTACTGTTGTTGTATGTTTATATATTGAAAGACAAGTGTCACTTGGATAGACAAGAAAATGATTTCTAAGCCATTTAAAAAGAAACTAAATTCTAAATAGAATTCACAACATGAATATTGCAGTAAATGGTTATCATATTGACATTAACCAGGAGCTGTTTCCGTTTTTTATTTATTTTTTTTTTTCAATGCCAAAATATGTTCTGAGTGAAACACAATTTCCTTCCCTCCCCTACTTGTTGACATGGACTACTCAAGGATTGAAATTAATACAACATCAACGGAAGGAGTTTAACGACAATTGTTGAGTCATTAGAGAAGGTTGCAGGGGGGGGGGGTACTGTGTGTGTGTGTGTGTGTGTGTGTGTGTGAGTGATGTTTGCTTGTAAATATATTGCATTAATTTCATGTGAGTATATGACATAATGCTATATATAATTTGTATGTGGCTGTGTGGTAAGAAGTTTGCTTCCCAACCACATGGTTCTAGGTTCAGTCCCACAGCACGGCATCTTGGGCAAGTGTCTTCTACTACTATAGCCTTGGCTGACCAGAGTCTTGTGAGTGGATTTGGTAGGTGGAAACTGAACGAAGCCCGTCGTATGTTTATATTAGGTCGTCCCATAAGTTCTGTCGGATTTTACCCTTTTTTAAAATTGAATGAAATTTAATAGTATTTTAAAATGTCTGATGGAATTAAAAATTATTTTTATACATTTGTGTATATTTAAACTAATTAAATATTATTTTACAGAATAATAGAATTAAAATTTCTTTGATTAAAACCCTTTCTAACATGGAAGTATCCAAAGAGCATTTGAGGTACATAATGCTTTATGAGTACAAAAAAGGAAACTCTGCAGCCGAAGCGACTCGAAACATACACTCAGTTTATGGGAAAGAATGCTTGAATGAAAGAACTTGCAGAAGATGGTTTGCAAAATTCAGAAGTGGAGATTTCAGCCTTGAAGATGAAGATCAAACAGGATGTTCTGTTGAGTTTGATGATAAGCTCCTTGAGGCATTACTTGAAGAAAATCCTGCATTATCAGTTGAAAAATTGGCAATAAAGCTTAGTTCAAACCATACAAGTGTTCATTGTCATCTTCAACAACTTGGAAAGGTTCCTAAACTTGGAAAATGGGTGCCTCATGAATTGTCTGAAAGCAACCACAAATCCCGAGTAGACGTCTGCTCTTCTCTCCATTCTCGCAAACTCATTTCACCCTTTTTGGATAGACTTGTGACTGGTGGTGAAAAAGGGATCTCCTATCGAAATGTTAAACGTCGTAAACAGTGGTTTGGTAAAAGGGGAAAAGCTCAACCACAACCGAGAAGGGAACTTCATGAGAAAAAGGTTCTTCTCTCTATCTGGTGGAATTGCAAAGGAGTAATTCACTTTGAATTATTGCCACCTAATGCAACAATCAATGCTCAAGTCTACTGTCAGCAATTAGAGCATTTGAACCAAGCTTTGAAGAGAAAAAGACCCGCTTTAGTGAATCGAAAAGGAGTGATGTTTCATCAGGACAATGTGCGACACCACACTGCAAAGATCACATCAAAGAAGATCGAAGAGCATGGTTGGGAAAAAATTCCACATCCACCTTATTCTCCCAACCTTGCTCCTTCAGACTACCATTTGTTTCGTAGTTTATAGAATGATTTGGGGGACATAACTTTCGCAAGCCAGGAGGAGGTAGAAACTGATAGTTCAGAGTTTTTTGCTTTGAAACCAAAAGAGTTTTACATTGATGGGATTAAAAAGCTTGTAAATAGATGGAAGGAAGTCATAGATAATCAGGGAAAGTACATTGATGATTAAATTTCAATTAAATATAACATTTGATCACTTGTTTCCTTTATTCAAAATTCAGACAGAACTTATGGGATAACCTGGTATACATATACATACATACATACATATATATATATATAGCTATATGTGTGTGTATATATATATATATATATGTGTGTGTGTGTGTATATATATATGTATATATATGTCTACACACACACACACACATATATCTGTATATACATATATATTTTATATATGAATATATATATGTATGCATGTGTATATATGCGTGTGTATGTAAAGGCATATGTATGTGTCTTTATATGTGTGTGTGTGTGTATATATGTATATGTATATATGTATGTATGTATATATGTATATGTACATGTATATATATGTATATATATATGTATATGTGTATATATGTGTATATATATGTGTGTATATATATGTGTATATATATTATCATCATCATCGTTTAACGTCTGCTTTCCATGCTAGCATGGGTTGGACGATTTGACTGAGGACTGGTGTAACCGGATGGCTACACCAGGCTCCAATCTAATTTGGCAGAGTTTCTACAGCTGGATGCCCTTCCTAACGCCAACCACTCCGAGAGTGTAGTGGGTGCTTTTACGTGTCACCC
>NC_142957.1:6409088-6426588 GCF_046866305.1 Octopus bimaculoides | reverse complement strand
CTCTTTTACTATTTTACTTGTTTCATGAAATTGTGATAAAAAATTTTAACTCGGGTTGCTTCAAGCTACAAATTTGTATCAAAGAACTGGTGATGGTTTCCTGTGGGTTGCTATGAAAAGAGTTATGGGAAAAATAATTTTTTTATTGCTCTTTGCCCGTTTTGCACACACATGCATGCAGCCCTTTCCTGCCATTTAAGGGTTAGCTTTGTTATTGCTGTTGTAATTTAGCCCCCAAGTGGATCAGGATTGACCTGGGGTTAAGCAGCAACTACGCCGTTCTGACCTTCCACCTCTAACCTCTAATGTTTATGACCTTTTTTTTCTATTCCAGCTCGGCAGTTTGATGTGGCCCAAGCTGTGGAGATGTTCCTAAAGGTTAGTTACCTGTGTATATATATATCATCATCATCATCATCGTTTAACGTCCGCTTTCCATGCTAGCATGGGTTGGACGATTTGACTGAGGTCTGGTGAAACCAGATGGCTACACCAGGCTCCAATCTGATTTGGCAGAGTTTCTACAGCTGGATGCATTTTATGTGCCACCCGCACAAGAGCCCGTCCAGGGGCACTGGCAATGATCTCGCTCGAAAGTCCTTACACATGCCACAGGCACAAGTGCCAGAAAAGCGACGCTGGGCACAGGTGCCATCACGATTTCGCTTTTGCTTGCCCCAACAGGTCTTCGCAAGCTGAGTTTCGTGTCCAATGAAGGAGACGACGTTGGCATGGGTTCCAGTCGTCGAATTTAGTTCGATGTGCGTCCGTGTGTGTGTGTGTGTTTGTAGTCAATTCAAATAAATGAATAAAAAACAAAAGGAATGTGAGGATATGCACAAGAAATGTATTCGTTGGAACCTCGATGAAAGGAGAGAGTTTGACGTTTTAAGCATAGCTCTGTCGGAAAGGAAAATGGAAAAGTCCAATGATGGAAAAGAAATTGCCAACAACACATATGTAGTTACATTGCTGTATGTATGTAGGTATGCATGTATATAGCCCTAGTAGGGTGGAGGCGCAATGGCCCAGTGGTTAGGGCAGCGGACTCGCGGTCGGAGGATCATGGTTTCGATTCCCAGACCGGGCGTTGTGAGTGTTTATTGAGCGAAAACACTTAAAAGCTCCACGGGGCTCCGGCAGGGGATGGTGGCGAACCCTGCTGTACTCTTCCACCACAACTTTCTCTCACTCTTACTTCCTGCTTCTGTTGTGCCTGTAATTCAAAGGGTCAGCCTTGTCACACTGTGTCACGCTGAATATCCCCCGAGAACTACGTTAAGGGTACACGCGCCTGTGGAGTGCTCAGCCACTTGCACATTAATTTTACGAGCAGGCTGTTCCGTTGATCGGATCAACTGGAACCCTCGACGTCGTAACCGACGGCGTGCCAACAACCAGAAACACACGCACGCAAACTATAATGTAAGGGAAATAACTCATACAATATTAGTGTATGACTTATCTCCCTTACACCATAATTCTCCTCCAGCCGCATTTCCTGGCGAACCACCATCTATATAGTTACTCCCTTCCCCTCCATTTTTTTGTTCTCAGATCAACACTGACGTAGAAAGGCCTCACCCTTCCACTACTCCTACCGCTACTGAGCCACAACCTCCCACTTCCAGTGTTGTGCGTGCGTACAAGTTAATAGGCACGCGCAACAAAGTTCAAGGTCAATCTGTGGCAACTGGCTTCACACTGAGTGAGTTAGCTGTTACAATAGCAACAGCGCTGGTATTTTTTTTTCTTTTTTTATCAGACCTGGTATACATATATATATATATATATATATAAGGCTGTGGAGACGCAATGGTGCAGTGGTTAGGGCAGCGGCAAGGGATGGTGGCGAACCCTGCTGTACTCTTCCACCACAACTTTCTCTCGCTCTTACTTCCTGTTTCTGTTGTGCCTGTAATTCAAAGGGGTCAGCCTTGTCACACTCTGTGTCACGCTGAATATCCCCGAGAACTACGTTAAGGGTACACGTGTCTGTGGAGTGCTCAGCCACTTGCACGTTAATTTCATGAGCAGGCTGTTCCGTTGATCATCAAGACAAGGAAATCCTTCAACACATCTTTAGTGATAATTACAATCGTTAATAGATAAACTCTGTTTGCAGCTTGAGTTTATACAATACGCGCAGGAGTGGCTGTGTGGTAAGTAGCTTGCTTACCAACCACATGGTTCCGGGTTCAGTCCCACTGCGTGGCACCTTAGGCAAGTGTCTTCTTCTACAGCCTCGGGCCGACCAAAGCCTTGTGAGTGGATTTGGTAGACGGAAACTGTAAGGAGCCTGTCGTATATATGTATGTATATATATATATATATGTATGTGTGTGTATATGTTTGTGTGTCTGTGTTTGTCCCCCCCCCCAACTTCGCTTGACAACCGATGCTGGTGTATTTACGTCCCCGTAACTTAGCGGTTCGGCAAAAAGAGACCGATAGAATAAGTACTAGGCTTACAAAGAATAAGTCCTGGGGTCGATTTGCTCGACTAAAAATCGGTGCTCCAGCATGGCCGCAGTCAAATGACTGAAACAAGTAAAAGAGTAATATTTGAAGTCAATTTTTTACTCAAGTTTCAAGCAGTTTGTACTGAAACATCTGTAACTGATCATGAAAGATGTATTGAAGGATTTCTTTGTCTTCTTATTTAGATTATAGATATGTGTGTGTGTATTACACATAGAAAAGAGAGAGAGAGAGAGAGAGAGAGAGTGAGAGAGAGAAAACCTATGTGTCCTGACATTATGGTCACCCTGTATCAACAAACACATCTTCAATCCTCTAAACCTGTCTATATGCCCCTAACACCTATAGGTCCTCATCAAAAACGTTTCCAATCCTTAAAGCCTCTATGTCTCTCTATATCTCCTTAACCTCTGCACAAAACTTTCTGGTCCTTACCAGACATCTCCAGTCTATTGGCTCCTACCAAACTTAGCTCAAATGCCCTAATCTTGTTTGTCTACATATCTTTAAACCCTACCACAAAAGCCTGTTGGCCCCTGTCCTTACATCCCTACTGCAAACCACTAAGCCTCTCTGTCTACCACTAACCCCTGCTACCAAATATTTTGCCCCTACCAAACACATCTCCAGCCTCCTAAGCCTGTCCATCCGTATATCACTAACCCCTAACATAAGTCCCCGTTAGCCCTTACCAAAGATAACCCCAGTCTGTTAAGCCTGTCTCTCTATGTCACACTATTCTCCAATTTTCTTTTGCAGAGTAAATCATTCCGAGAGAAAATGAAAATAGATGATCTGCTGGAAAACTACGTCCCACCTGAGGTATATATACTTATATATACACCCACCTTTATTGTCATTGTAAAAATATTATCATCATGTTATCGTTTAATATCTGTTTATCATGCTGGCATGGGTTGGGCAATTTGACAGGGGCTGGCGAGCCAGAAAACTGCACCAGGCTTCACTGTCTGTTTTGGCAGGGTTCTTGTACAGCTGGATGCCCTTCCTAATGCCAACCACCTTACAGAGTGAACAGAGTGCTTTTTACATTAGCACCAGCACTGACGAGGCCGGTTTTGGCATATATATACGCACATTTACTAAAACTATGTATACACAAATGCATTTATTGTATATAGAGACACCTAGTTCTGAGTTCAGTCCCACCATGTGGCATCGTGAGCAAATGTCTTCTACTCCAGCCTTGGGCTGACAAAAGCCTTGTGAGTGGATTTGGTAGACAGAAACTGAAAGAAGCCAATCGTATATATATATGTGTGAGTGTCTGATGTGTGTGTGCTTGTATTTGTCCCCTCATCCTTGTTTGACAACCGATGTTGGTGTAGTTACATCCTTGTAACTTTGCGGTTCAGCAAAACATACTGATAGAATAAGTACCGGGCTTACATTTTTAATCAACCAAATATGAACCATTTTGTTGCACAATGCGTCTCCATCTTTCCTTTAACTTGAAAATACTCTCTTCCCAGAATTGAGGTGGTTTCATGGCAAATAAGTCGAAAGGTAAGCTACTATAAATTGGCACGAACTTTCCGGACAACCCAATATTTTACAGACAAATAAGTAAATTTCAAAACACAGTGTAGCCGTGAAAACAGCAGAACGTTTGGGTATGTTACCGTTTATAAGGTGGAAAAAGTTGCCACAGACAGCCACGGGACTTGAGCCCACAACCTCTCTGATATCAGCTGAGTACTGTACCATTAAGCTAAATGGCCTATTGACGACAATTACCATGAATTTTTGGTCAAACTAAAGGGTGGGAAATAAAAAAAACAAAAAACTAATAGGTGTAAAACAACTTGCTGGGAACGAATATGTGTGTGTGTGTGTGTGTGCGATGTGTGACGATGTGAATGTTCCGAGCCCCCCCCCCCCGTTCGCGAGCGCGCATTTTTTCCTTCATATTCGTTCCCAGCAAGTTGTTTTACACCTATTAGACTAACGTTTTTAAAAATTTTTGTCACCGGGTCAAACACTATAATTCAGAGGCCATGGAATGAAGATGTGAATGTTCCGAGTCCTCTCCCCACCCCGCCTTTCGCGGGAGCGCGCTTGTTTTTTTTTCATATTCGTTCAGAACAAGTCGTTTTACATCTATTACACTATTTTTCTTTCGTTTCTTGGCTCCGGTGAGGCGTCTCGGAACATTCAGGATGCGAATATTCCGAGGCCTCTCTCCACCCACCCGTTCGCAACAAGTTGCTTTACACCTATTAGAATATTTAATTTTTTTATTTCTCACCGGGTCAAACCCTTTAGTTTGACCGAATTTTTAACGCTAAATAATAGCTTTTGGAATGAAACGACATTTTATAAACAAACTTCGGAAACATCTTCTAAGGGCAAAATACCCAAGCTTTCTGCTGTTTTCAAAGCTATTCTGTGTTTGAAATTTTCCTTACTTGTCTGTAAAATGCCACACACAAGTTCCTTTATAAAATGTTGTATACACACACACACACAGATATGCTCATTATATCTACATTGGCACCTTCGTTGTGTGTATGTTTTTATATTTACACTCACTCTAATTGTCCCACGTAGTTGTAAATGTGATGTTCTGATCAGGAGTGGAATGTTGGCCTGTCCACTAATGAGGTGAATAGCAAACAAGTAAAAGATAACACACACACACACGTATGACAGTAGAACGTGTGTAATAATTGAAGGCGGTACTGGTCTACTATACAGATCAAGTGCTGTGCAAGTAATAGTCCTGGAGTAAGGGAGGTAACTCTGGTTGATCCAGTTGTCCAACTATTTTTATATGAGTGATTGTAACAGGTATTTATATATATATATATATATATATATATATATGTATATATACACACACACACACACACATATATATATATATACATACATATATATATATATATATATATATATATATACATAAAAACTTAGATAAAACTTAGATTTGTTTCGACCAAAGATTGGTCCAGGCCATGTCTAACTTAATAGCTCCACCTGAGAGGATTATCTAAATCCTTTTTACAGTCAAGTTTGGTCTATGGTTCATTCAAGTAGTGAGTTCTTGTTGAGTGAGTTGTATCCAGGTATGGGTGGTTTGTCTGGTATTCTTTGGAGAAAGCTGTCTAGACTCTGTTTAAATATATATATATATATATATATATATATATATATATATATATATATATAAATATATATATACATATAGATATATATATATACATATATACATATATATATGGGAGAATATACAAATAATAACAACAGACGAGGACAGGTGGTGTAAATAACAAAAGTATATATTAGTATGACGCTCGGGAATACGGAAAGTCTTTGACGTTTCGAGCTACGCTCTTCAACAGAAAGAATACGGAGACAAGGAGAAAAACACGGAGAAAAAAAAAAAAAAATATATATATATATATATATATATATATATATACAGGGTGTCCATAAAGTCTGGGTACATGGGGATTAACACATACTTTAAGAAATTATTATTTCTTATATTTAATTGTTTATGTTATGATTTTATTTACTCCATGTAGCCAGACTTTGTGGACACCCTGTATATACACAAGTGTGCGTGTTCCCCCTCCCCCCCACCGACACACACACACACATATATATATATATATATTATTTTGTTTAAAAGAGTTCCAACACTGCCTGTTTTTTATGTTTTATTTATATTCCTGCAAAACCAATGTGGGATATAGAATATGGAATATACAATATATAATATAATATACAATTTATATAATATAAAATAAAATAAAAATGGATGGTACTATGAAATAAAGTATTGAATGTCTTATTGAATATATGGAATATGTCTTATTGAATAGATGAAATATTGAGTGTTCAATATAAAGGATTAAAAATATAAAAATATATAAAGGCGAATATTTTCTATACCTTGTGGTATTTCATATTTTCTATATATATATATATATATATATATATATATATATATATACAGATTGATTGAAAATAACTCCCTAGTTTTAAATATTTATAAATTTTTTTTATTAATTGTAAATTTTTCCGCAAATTTCTTGTTTGTTTTTTTTTGAAGTATGAAAATTTAATCTTTAATTGTATTGCTCTTGTTGCTCGTGAATGGCTGTAGCCCCACTTTCCCCAGATGGATGGGTCAGCGTGGTCCACATGAATGGCCAGCCAGGAATACTGACTTTAAGGCCCTGTGACTTCGTTCTTTGGGGTTGGTTAAAGGAACAGGTCTACCGCATCAAACCAAAAGCTTTGGAAGAACTTCAGGGGGCAAATACGAGAAGCTATGTCTTCCCTCCTACAAGAGTTCCTAATGAAATCGGTTGACACAATTCCTGGGCGATGCAAGAAGCTGGTGGCGACATCTGGAAGCCATATCGAAATTTAAAGAAAATCTCATACGAAAATCTTTCCTCCCATATCCATTTTTTTTTGTAAAAATTACTATTGATTTTATAATTTATAAGTATTGTAAAATAGGGAGTTACTTTTCAACCACCCTGTGTGTGTATATATATATATATATATATATATATATATAATAATATTAGGGACAAAATCCAAAATTACAGGTAAAAAACTCAATTAAAATCAATTTATAAAAAATTAAAATTAAATTGAGCCTTATAGATAAAGTATATATAAAATATATAGTTTTAGGGAAAATAACCAATTTTCAAGAACTCATCGATGAAAATCCACTATCACATATAGAAAAATTAATAATTAAAAGCACAATAAATGAGTATAATATAAAGTAAAGTAAATATCATAAGATAAATATAATAAATAAATATAATAAATATTATATTTATCTTATGATATTTACTTTACTTTATATTATACTCATTTATTGTGCTTTTAATTATTAATTTTTCTATATGTGATAGTGGATTTTCATCGATGAGTTCTTGAAAATTGGTTATTTTCCCTAAAACTATATATTTTATATATATATATATATATATATATATATATATATATATATATATATATATAATATTAAGGATAAAGATCCAAAATTACAGGTAAAAACTCAATTAAAATCAATTTATTAAAAATTAAAATTAAATTAAGTTTCACAGTATTAAATATATATAAATATATAGTTTTAGGGAAAAGAACCAAGTTTCATGAACTCATCGATGAAAATCCACTGTCACATATAGAAAAATTAATAAGTAAAAGCACAATAAATATGTATAATATAATACAAAGTAAATATCATAAGATAAAGATAATAATAATAATAATAATAATATTATCTTTATCTTATGATATTTACTTTGTATTATATTATACATATTTATTGTGCTTTTACTTATTAATTTTTCTATATGTGACAGTGGATTTTCATCGATGAGTTCATGAAGCTTGGTTCTTTTCCCTAAAACTATATATTTATATATATATATATATATATATATATATATATATATATATATATATATATATATATATATATATATATATATATATTAGAAATATAATATTTCTAAATCTCAGAGAGATTTAAGCAGTAGTGGAGCGACAAAGTTGTAGCATATTGTCAACTTAATGTGACAATCCCAATAAGGGAATACACTACTGCTGTTTAGCCCTAGGAAGCTGGACCGCTTCCTGTCGGCCTTGACACAATTACTGTGTCCTTAAGTTTGTGAAGGGGAGACATGTCCCTGAATGCTGGCTAGGCTGGGTGGGGGAGCTTGTCTCCCCTTCACAAACATAAGGACACAGTAATTGTGTCAAGGTCGACAGGAAGCGGTCGAGCTTCCTAGGGCTAAACAGCAGTAGTGTATTCCCTTATTGGGATGTCACATTAAGTTGACAATACACTACAACTTTATATATATATTTCGTATGTGTATTTCGTGTGCAAGATTCTTGATGTGGATACGTGTGTTGAAAGAAATACAATTAAACCTTGGGAGAGGCATTATGCCGGTAATAAACACACGCACTGGTTCAGTCCTTTATTAATGAAATAATTTAACAAAAAACTATATAAATTAATAAAGGACTGAACCAGTGCGTGTGTTTATTACCGGCATAATGCCTCTCCCAAGGTTTAATTTTATATATATATATATATATACACACACACACACAAACACACAAGTGTGCATGTTATTATGTGTGTATTCCCTTCTATCTGTTAGGAGGCATGTATGCTCTTGACAGGAACTTGTGCCTACCAAATCCACTCACAAGGTTTTGGGTTGGCCCGAGGCTTAGCAGAAGACACTTGCCCATGGTGCTGTGCAGCGGGATTGAACTTGGAACCAGATATATATTTATAGGTGTGTGTGTATGTATGTGTGTAAATCTAATTATATATATATGTATGTATGTATATAAATATGTATATATATATATATATATATTTGGCTGTATATGATGCTTCCCCACTACTTCTGCTCACGATCAGAGATGCACATATCGTCAGCCACCAAGGGACATGCTCAACTGGTTAAAGTCATACAACTGACAGGCAAATCAGTGGTATTGAGCAGAATATTTGCTGTAGCCCATCTTCTGTACCATGTAGCCCATCTTTTATACCATGTAGCCCATCTTTATTATTATTATTATTATTATTGCTATTTTTTATGTTTTATATTTCTCTAGGTCATTACAAAGTACATGCCAGGAGGTGATGTCGGCCACGACAAAGAAGGCTCCCTCATCCGTATCGTCCCATGGGGGGAGTTGGACATGAAGGGGATCATGTCTTCAACGAAAAGATCTGATTTGGTAAAGAGTAAATTGATCCAGTTTGAAAACGTCCTCGAGGACTGCAAGATCATGTCACAGAAGGTAAACTTTTGTTACTCCACCGACTATTATTGTTGTTTGTTGTTTGCTGTTTTCGTTGCTGCTGCCACTACTATGATCATTGTTGTTGTTGTTGTTAGTGTTGCTGCTGCTCCGAGGTTGACTTTGCCCTTCATCCTTTCAGGGTTGATTGAATAAGTATCAGCTATGCATTGGGGTTGTTGATGTAATCGACTGGTCCCTTATCCCCAAAATTTCAGGCCTTATGCCTATAGTAGAAAGGATTATTGCTTCTGCTGTTGTTAGTGTTGTTGTTTGTGCTGTTTACGTGGCAGTGGTACAGGGTTCTTTCGTGCAGGCCAATCCTTTTCAACGGGGAGTGGCATTAACACTTCTGCAGTGGAGGGCGAGTGTTCTTTAGTGTATCGAGGTACCAGATATCTCGAGTCCTTTGTCGTCTCCTACATAAGGGATTTTCGGTACTACTAAAGCAGCGCGGACTCGAACGCGCAGTCGCGCTAGCGAGTCGTGAGTGGTCGATCCTAACCCTAACCCTAAACCCGTATTCATTTGCACACGCGGGTTAGGGATAGGGTTAGGGTTAGGGATAGGGTTAGGGTTAGAATCGACCACTCAAGACTAGCTAGCGCGGACGCGCGACTGCGTGTTAGGGTCCGCACTGCTTTAGTAGTACCGGGATTTTCAAGACAGTATTATGTGATCTGAGGGAGATTTTGCTACAGCTGTTGCTGGAAGAACACATTAGATTGTGTAGTCCTAGATATACTATGTCTGAATAAAAGACTGGATGCCCATGGCTGAAAACAGCTTGGATCATAGGTCTGTTAAATCAAGACTGTTCTGGGGCCACAGAATAACAAGAAAAACACACATAAGATAATGTAGTCCAAGATATATATATATCAGGAGTGGCTGTGTGGTAAGTAGCTTACTTACCAACTACATGGTTCTGGGTTCAGTCCTATTGCATGGCACCTTGGGCAAGTGTCTTCTACTAAAGCCTCGGGCCGACCGAAGCTTTGTGAGTGGATTTGGTAGATGGAAACTGAAAGAAGCCTGTCGTATATATGATATTTACTTTGTTTTATATTATACTCATTTATTGTGCTTTTAATCGTTAATTTTTCTATATGTGATAGTGGATTTTCATCGATGAGTTCTTGAAACTTGGTTATTTTCCCTAAAATTATATATTTTACATATATTTTATCTATAAAGCTCAATTTAATTTTGATTTTTTATAAATTGATTTTAATTGAGTTTTTACCTGTAATTTTGGATTTTGTCCCTAATATTACTATATATATATATATATAGGTGCAGGAGTGGCTGTGTGGCAAGTAGCTTGCTTACCAACTACATGGTTCTGGGTTCAGTCCCACTGCATGACACCTTGGCCAAGTGTCTTCTACTATAGCCTCGGGCCGACCAAAGCTTTGTGAGTGGATTTGGTAGCACAGTTTGTAAGGAATAAATGCTTGACTGTCGATCGTATTTGAAAAAGATTGACAGGTATTTGTATGTATGTGTGTATTGTCTGTATGTATATATATATTAATAATATAGCCTGAACAGGATAAACTACCCCTATTTTGCAGAAAAAGTGTAGGTGGTTAGCTGTGGACTCGAACTCACATCGTTAAAGAAGTGATTTTTAAATTCTCAATCGCAGGATAATGCTAATAATATTAGCATTATCCTGCGATTGAGAATTTAAAAATCACTTCTTTAACTTTCTAAGATATCTCAACGCTTCTAAAAGCAAACTTCGATTGTTTGTTTACGTTTGTCGTAATTTGAATTTAATATATATATAAAGATTATGAAGGGTAATGGAGTCAACCAGACCCTAAAGATACAGGTATGACCGAGTAAGTGCTGTATACGGACTAGTTTTGCCCCAGGTGTGGTTGCAACATGAATGGGGAATATAACATGAGTCGTGTATTAGCGTGTGTATATATATATATATAAAAAAAGAATGAGATCAAGAGACCAATGGCATAAAATATAAATTTACTTACGTGTGTGTTTAAATATATTTTTTTATATCAAAAATGTGGCAAAAGAATATAGTATCTGTTAACAATCTTAGCAAAATACTCACAGTTGAGTTTTTGTATATATATATATATATATATATATATATATATATATATATATATATATATCAACTTTAAATAGAGCTCAAAACTGATACATTATGTGCATAGGTCATTTTCATTATTATTATTATTATTATTATTATTATAAAGTATTTTCAATGGATCAGTTTTGAGCTCTATTTAAAGTTGATATATATATATATATATATAATTTAATAATAAGGGTAGAAATTGATATTAATCAATTAAAAACAGTGGTCTAGCATATTTTTTAAAAAATCCGAAGATTAAAATTATATTACATACAAAAATAAGAGGAATGACCAGCAAAAGTGGACTTCTATATGCTAGAAATAGATGCCGAATCACCTAACCACGTACAAGTATCGAAAGATCGCCATATATATATATATATGGTAGTAAGTTTTAAAAAAGATTTTCCAAAAATTCAGTTTGTAGGGAATAAATGCTTGACTGTCGATCGTATTTGAAAAAGATTGACAGATATTTGTATATATGTATGTATGTACGAGTGTGTATTATCTGTATATATATATATAATTAATAAGTCTAAGGGTAGCAAAAAATTAAGAAATTTAATTACTACCAGTGGTGTAGCGAGAAGAAAATTAGTCAACAGACTATATATATTATTCATGTAAAATACAGTGTACATTTAATACACATTAGAGATGCCTATAAAAGGACATCTAACCCGCTAGAAAGAGCAGCCAAGGCTCTACACCACAAAATAGGGATAATTTCGAAAAGGAATGAAAAATAAAAACATTTACCATCTATATTTCGAACCAGGTTTCAAGTTATTTTAGCAAAATAAACTATTTATTCTGCCAGGCCAACTATCATCGAAATGTACACTGTATTATATATATATATATATATATATATATTATATATATATATATGTATATATATATATATATATATATATATTATATATATATATATGTATATATATATATATATATATATATATATATATATATATATATATATATATATATATATATATATATATATATATATATATATATATATATATATATATATATATATATATATATATATGGTAGTAAGTTTTAAAAAAGGTTTTCAAAAATACTCACAGTTTGTAGGGAATAAATGTTTATCCATCGTATTTGAAAAAGATGTGTCGCTATTCTTTTTTACTATTATCATAGTCCAAGGACGGTATTAGAAATTGAAAGCAAACTTAAAATTCCCGCGAATCAGAATGAGTTCATTGGTAACCATAGTTACATGTATGTGTATTTACGTATGATTGCTCGTGTGTGTCTGGTTATTTGACTCTCACTCTTTCTCCATCGTTTCTTTCTGTCTTTTTTTCTTGGATCGTTGTTAACGTTCATAAGAGAAGGTAGCAGTTGAAACGATTTGTAAGAGGAGTAGTAAGAGTAAATTAGATTGAATTAGGGAGGGGGTTGATTATGTATGTAGTTTTATCGATTTCTTTTCGTAATAAGGAGTTATTTTGACCCCAAAAATGACCCTATGACCTACGCTATGGTATTTAGAATATTAATTCCGATGTTTTCATCCACTAAATTTGGAATTGTGTATGTATAAATGTATAAATGTAAAACATGCATACGCACAGAGAAAATCTGCCATTTATAGATAAGATAAGCATATTAAAAGGGATTTGTGGGAGAACTCATTTAAATAAAAGGGTTGGAAACCACTGCTTTAGTGTCTTTATGTATATATGTATGTATGAGCCAATAAGGGAGATGTGTACGTGGTAGCTAGACCTGCTAGTAATAGCAACCAAAATTCTCTCAAATCACACCCTACTGTCTTATGCAGGTGTTTATGTATGTACTAGCAAACGACCACCCCTCCGTCCATTGGACGGTCTGTATAGGTGAAGAGAGCTATTTGATTTGGAAGCAGCAGCGCGTGCACGCCGACGGTCAGCTTGTTCGGGTGTTTCCGAAAACCCTAGCCATCGACGTAGAGGCAGCATCTCGTGCACAGCTGTCTCGCTTCCACGCAGTGAACGCATGGCAAAAGCATTTCTTGTTTTTTTTGGGGGGGGGGGGCAGGGTTACTCTTCCTTCTTCGAGGCATCCTATCAAGAAATTTCAATAAAACCTAATAGAATTAAATAAAAATATTATCTCAATGTTTTTTGCAAGCTCTCCATATTGTTTTTTTTTTTTTTAAAGGAACAAAACGAGCGGTTACGTTTAGAAACGCGCGCGAGCGTTAGAAGCGCGTGCGCGAGTTAGAAGCGCGTGCGCGTGTTAGAAGCGCGTGCGAGTGTGCATGTGATTGTGTGTGTGTGAGAGAGAGAGAGAGAGTAAAAATGAGAGAGTGATAGAAGTATGTACGTCTATATGAAATGGACGTGCTTGTGTGTGTACGCGCGCGCGCGTGCCTGCGCGTGCGTATGTGACAGAGAAAGAGGGTGAGAAAGAGAGATAGAGAGAGTGAGTGAGTGAAGGTAAACACACACACACACACACACACATTTAGAAAATGTGACGTCACAGTATAAAACTTTTACGGTATAGTTGATTGAAGATAAGCGAAAAGAACAGAAAGAAAGTAACAGATGTATGGACGTGTGTGTGTATGTATGTGTGTGCGTGCGTGCGTGTGTGCCGGTTGTCTTAGCAACTGATTGATTTTAATGGCAGAACAAACAGGACAAAAACATTACAAAAATAGCGATTCTCACCTTGGAACTAACTATTTTGAAAATGTTTTTAGATTACGGAACGCCCAGCTCTGTCATGTATCCATGTTTAAAATTTCAGCGCGATCGGGTGAACAATACTCAAGTTATAAGTTCACAAACAGACAGACAGAACGGATTATATATATATATGTATATATTAAGAAGAAGATGAGCCAATAAGGGAGATGTCTACATGGTAGCTAGACTTGCTAGAAATAGCAGCTAAATCTTTGTTAAAATCTTTGATCATAAAGTCTACTGGATCTGTGAATTGCCTGTGGCTAAACAGCATCAACATTAATGCATAGGAATGATAACAGTACTGTTTTGACTTGTGTTTCAGATTGAACGACGGGTTATTGGACAAACTGTCATATTTGACATGGAAAATGTGGGTACCCGACATCTGTGGAAGCCAGGTAGGTGCATTATGTATGTGTGTGTGTGTTTGTGTGTGTATTATATATATTTTATCTTTTACTTGTTTCAGTCATTAGACTGTGTCCATGCTGGAGCACCACTTTGAAGAATCTTTAGTCAATTGAATCAACCCAGTTCCTTTTCTGTTTTGTTTTCAAACTTGGGACTTATTCTATCAGTCACTTTTGCCAAACAGCTATGTTACAGGGAAGTAAACACAGACACCAGTTGTCAAGCAACGAGACTCATGCATATATATATATATATATATATATATATATATATATATATATATATATATATGATGGGCTTCTTTTAGTTTCCATCTACCAAATACACAAAAGAGATGATATAAGGCTGAGATATGTGGTACTTTGCTGTGCTCCAGAAGATCTGCCGACCACAACAGAATTCATATTCTAAAACAAAAAAAGCATTGGTGTTGATGCTTGTACCATGTGAAAAGCACTGGTGATGGTACCATGTGAAAAGCACTGGTGATGGTACCATGTGAAAAGCACTGGTGATGGTACCATTTGAAAAGCATTGGTGATGGTACCATGTGAAAAGCACTGGTGATGGTACCATGTGAAAAGCACTGGTGATGGTACCATGTGAAAAACATTGGTGATGGCACCATGTGAAAAGCACTGGTGATGGTACCATTTGAAAAGCATTGGTGATGGTACCATGTGAAAAGCACTGGTGATGGTACCATGTGAAAAGCACTGGTGATGGTACCATGTGAAAAGCACTGGTGATGGTACCATGTGAAAAGCATTGGTGATGGTACCATGTGAAAAGCACTGGTGATGGTACCCTGTGAAAAGCATTGGTAATGGTACCATGTGAAAAGCACTGGTGATGATACCCTGTGAAAAGCATTGGTAATGGTACCATGTGAAAAGCACTGGTGATGGTACCATGTGAAAAGCACTGGTGATGGTACCATGTGAAAAGCATTGGTGATGGTACCATTTGAAAAGCACTGGTGATGGTACCATGTGAAAAGCATTGGTGATGGTACCATGTGAAAAGCACTGGTGATGGTACCCTGTGAAAAGCATTGGTAATGGTACCATGTGAAAAGCACTGGTGATGATACCCTGTGAAAAGCATTGGTAATGGTACCATGTGAAAAGCACTGGTGATGGTACCATTTGAAAAGCATTGGTGATGGTACCATGTGAAAAGCACTGGTGATGGTACCATTTGAAAAGCACTGGTGATGGTACCATGCGAAAAGCACTGGTGATGGTACCATTTGAAAAGCATTGGTGATGGTACCATGTGAAAAGCATTGGTGATGGTACCATGTGAAAAGCACTGGTGATGGTACCATGTGAAAAGCATTGGTGATGGTACCATTTGAAAAGCACAGGTGATGGTACCATTTGAAAAGCACTGGTGATGGTACCATGTGAAAAGCACACACACGCATATGCATATATATTTACACACACACACACACACACACACAACTGGTACAACGTGACAGCAAAGAACAGCACACATTCACTCTCTGTGTGTGATTAGACTCGGAAAGTTTGTGAGGAACCCATTGACCCGGTTTGCTGTCTTTTCCAATGCATGCAGGTGTTGATTAATGGTTAGATGACAAAACCAAGCTTCCCTGCTAGTTCCTCAACAGTCACAATGGGATTTTGTCCCACCAGAGTTTGCAGGATGTTTTCATTGAGCTCTACAGATCTTCCAGGACAAGCCTCATCTTCTGAGCTGTAGTTTCCAGCTTGGAATTTCTGGAACCACCGTTGACACTGGCTTATGCTTATTGTCTGATCACCATATACTGCATTAATATTCCTCACACTATCTGTTGCATTTTTTGTCTTTATTGAACTCACAAAGCAAAATATGCCGAATATGCTCCTTTGTCACTTCCATTACAGCTTTGAAAAATAACTGTTAAAATCGAACTGCACTCTTCAAAACTTGCACTGATAATAAGAACAAGGTAAAATTACTACCTGCTTTTATAGGAAGTTGATGCAGGTAGTTTATCCCGTCCTTCCCCTGATTTTTAGTTCATGCAATTGAAAAAACCACATTATTTACGAGATGATCCAATATATATATATATATATATATATATATAAATATAATTAAGGGATCAGCAAATAGGGCTTGGTAAAAATTGTTAATTGTTAATTGATTTATTAATTAATAAATTGATAATCCTTTACTCTTTTAATTTGTAATAATTATTCACTCCCTGGTAGTATACGCAGATTCTCTGCGATATCACTTGTCGCGCACATGGTAATTTCTTGAGGGAAGGACAGTTAGACTGGCTGACCGAGGTGGATTCGGTTATGCTTTCAGACCTGTGTCGGTGTGGAATCTTACTAGTCCATGCTTACACGGTTTGCTAGCATAGTCAAATTTACTACTGGAATACAGTATTGATGAAGGAAATTGATTATTATCAATCATGATCTAGAAACGCGTTTACTGTTAAACATCGGAATTGGTTAGTTTTCATTGTTTTTTCTTCTTGTTTTTGCCTTTGTGGGTTACAAGTGATGCTATCTGTGGGATTCTCAGCTTTTTTAGCTGCTATTTCTGAACTTCGGTATATGGTGAAGCAAATATTTGCTGATCCCTTAATTATATTTATAAATATGTATGAGCTTTTAAGTAAGTTCTCCACCAATAATGGTGCTTTCATACCGATGGGCTTGGTAAAAATTGTTAATTGTTAATTGATTTATTAATTAATAAATTGATAATCCTTTACCCTTTTAATTTGTAATAATATATATATATATATATATATATATATATATATATATATATATATATATGTATATATATATATATATATATATATATATATATATATATATATATATATATATATATATATATAGAAGACAGGGGAGATAATTATTTTAGACGGGAAAGAAAATTTGCACAAGTTATTTCCCTTCGACCA
>NC_142957.1:6394088-6404088 GCF_046866305.1 Octopus bimaculoides | reverse complement strand
CTGAAATACATTGACGCGGAAGAGTTACCTGCCTACTTAGGTGGAACAAAAACAGATGCAGATGGAAACCCCTATTGTCATAGCTTGGTACGACCCCACTTTCTACTATTCTGAACTTCCTTATGGTTGTCCATCAAGTTCCATGGTGATGGAGGCGCAATGGCCCAGTGGTTAGGGCAGCGGACTCGCGGTCATAGGATCGTGGTTTCGATTCCCAGACCGGGCGTTGTGAGTGTTTATTGAGTGAAAACACCTAAAGGCTCCACGAGGCTCCGGCAGGGGATGGTGGCGAACGCTGCTGTACTCTTCCACCACAACTTTCTCTCACTCTTACTTCCTGTTTCTGTTGTGCCTGTAATTCAAAGGGTCAGCCTTGTCACACTGTGTCACGCTGAATATCCCCGAGAACTACGTTAAGGGTACACGTGTCTGTGGAGTGCTCAGCCACTTGTACGTTAATTTCACGAGCAGGCTGTTCCGTTGATCGGATCAACTGGAACCCTCGACGTCGTAAGCGACGGAGTGCCAACAAGTTCCATGGTGACCAACTTATGACCACCACACCTAATCTGTTATTAGAAACCCCTATTGTCATAACTTGGTACAACCTCACTTTCTCTCATGATTAATCCAAACTTTCTTGAGGTTGTCCATGGCAACTATATTGGAGAAAATATGCAAAAATCGCGATTATTTATATATATAGTGGCTGTGTGGTAAGTAGCTCGCTTACCAACCATATGGTCCCGGGTTCAGTCCCACTGCGTGGCATCTTGGGCAAGTGTCTTCTACTATAGCCTCGGGCCGACCAAAGCCTTGTGAGTGGATTTGGTAGACGGAAACTGAAAGAAGCCTGTCGTATATATGTATATATATATATATGTATGTGTGTATGTGTTTGTATGTCTGTGTTTGTCCCCCCAACATCGCTTGACAACCAATGCTGGTGTGTTTATGTCCCCGTAACTTAGCGGTTTGGCAAAATAGACTGATAGAATAAGTACTAGGCTTCGAAAGAATAAGATTTGCTCGACTAAAGGTGGTGCTCCAGCATGGCCACAGTCAAAAGACTGAAACAAGTAAAAGCGTAAAAGAGTATATCATCATCATCATCATCATCATCGTTTAACGTCCGCTTTCCATGCTAGCATGGGTTGGACGATTTGACTGAGGACTGGTGAAACCAGATGGCAACACCAGGCTCCAATCTGATTTGGCAGAGTTTCTACAGCTGGATGCCCTTCCTAACACCATATATATATATATATATATATATATATATATATATATATATATATATATATATATATACATAAAATAAGGATAAAAATCACATTAATGATAGTTATCAGGTAGTCAGCATGGAAATAATCAATTTATATATTAAATTAATAATTATATCTATCTATCTATATATATATATATATATATATATATATATATATATATATATATATATATATATATATATATAAAGATAAAATTACTTGAAAATGGATGAGAGTAGAAAGAATTATTATTATTGTTGTTGTTGTATGTTTATATATTGAAAGACAAGTGTCACTTGGATAGACAAGAAAATGATTTCTAAGCCATTTAAAAAGAAACTAAATTCTAAATAGAATTCACAACATGAATATTGCAGTAAATGGTTATCATATTGACATTAACCAGGAGCTGTTTCCGTTTTTTTTTATTATTTTTTTTTTTCAATGCCAAAATATGTTCTGAGTGAAACACAATTTCCTCCCCTCCCCAACTTGTTGACATGGACTACTCAAGGATTGAAATTAATACAACATCGTTATAACGGAAGGAGTTTAACGACAATTGTTGAGTCATTAGAGAAGGGGGGGGGGGGCACGGTGTGTGTGTGTGTGTGTGTGAGTGATGTTTGCTTGTAAATATATTGCATTAATTTCATGTGAGTATATGACATAATGCTATATATAATTTGTATGTGGCTGTGTGGTAAGAAGTTTGCTTCCCAACCACATGGTTCTAGGTTCAGTCCCACTGCGTGGCACCTTGGGCAAGTGTCTTCTACTATAGCCTCAGGCCGACCAAAGCCTTGTGAGTGGATTTGGTAGGTGGAAACTGAACGAAGCCCGTCGTATGTGTGTGTTTGTGTGTTTGTGTGCCTGTCTTTGTCTCTCCCAACATCACTTGACAACCAATGCTGGTGTGTTTACGTCCCCGTAACTTAGCAGTTTGGCAAAAAAGACCGATATAATAAGTACTAGGCTTACAAAAGAATAAGTCGTGGGGTCGATTTCCTCGTCTAAAGGCGGTGCTCCAGCATGGCCACAGTCAAATGACTGAAACAAGTAAAAGAGTAAAAGAGTAATTCAACTTGTGATCTTTGGATAGAGAGCTAGATAGATAGATAGATAGACAGACAGGCAGACAAACACGCACACACACACACACACACACACACACACACACACACACACAGAGACAGAGTTCCACACCCATTCTCTTCCTCACTCCCAAACGTGTATCTTTCTTTCAACCTCACAACTTTCTACTTTTTGATTGTTGCTTTTATCCTTTGCAGATCTGTTTCGGAGGTAACGTCCCGAAAGAGTTCTACCTGGAGAACACAGAAGAATATGAGACCATGTTGAGCATGGTGGTGAAGAGTGGTGACATGGTCCAGCTGGAGCACAAGGTGGACTTTGCAGGAAGTATAATACAGTAAGTCTGGTTTGGTCTGGTGTGGAGGCGCAATGGCCCAGTGGTTAGGGTAGCGGACTCGCGGTCATAGGATCGCGGTTTCGATTCCCAGACCGGGTGTTGTGAGTGTTTATTGAGCGAAAACACCTAAAAGCTCCACGAGGCTCCGGCAGGGGATGGTGGCGAACCCTGCTGTACTCTTCCACCACAACTTTCTCTCACTCTTACTTCCTGTTTTCTGTTGTGCCTGTAATTCAAAGGGTCAGCCTTGTCACACTCTGTGTCACGCTGAATATCCCCCGAGAACTACGGTAAGGGTACATGTGTCTGTGGAGTGCTCAGCCACTTGCATGTTAATTTCACATCAACTGGAACCCTTGACGTCGTAAGCGACAGAGTGCCAATCTTTTTTTTTTTCACTTGCTTCAGTCATCTGACTGGCCATGCTGGAGCACTGCCTTGTAAGGTTTTAGTTGAACAAGTCGGAAAAAGTTGGATGAGTCTAATGGTGATTACAAAGGTGTGGCAGCTCGGAAAACTCACTCTCGTCATTCTAATAAAAAAAAGAACTCCTGAATTTATTGGTGAGATCCAGGCCATGATTGATGACGATTCCTCCAAGTCAATCAGATCCATTGCCAGAGATATGGGAGTGTCTGAATTTTCTTATCAGGCAGGTAATGCATGAAGATATTCGGTATTTCTCATACAAGATGAGAAAGGGCTAATTTTTATCCCAAGCCATGTAGGACAAGAGGAAAGACCACACTACAAAGCTTTTGAACAAACTCAAGCATCCCTTCCAATCGAACATGCTTTGATGTTTTTGGCTTAAATCCCAGCAATGGATCATTAAATGTGTTCATGGGAATTAAAGTATTGGAAAACATCAATACATTAGACTAACAAAGAAACAAGAAGGGTATCAGGTGTTCATGAAATGTGCTAATAATAACAGCTAAGTATCCCTTAAATCACAAATGTCTTAGCTTTTGCACAGTCGTATGAATTCTTGTTTGTAGAACACAAATTTACAAACATTTCCTGAAAATTCCAGGGGTCGTATGGGTTACTTAAAGCAGAATTCTGCCAACCTGTTTCGGTTCTATTTTTGTAAAAAAAAAAAAAAGAAAAATTACCTTCTCTTCTACTTTTAATTTTTTTTTTCGTTCAGGTGGGAATACAAAACAGACAGGCATGACATAGGTTTCGGAATTTTACGGAAGGTTCCAGATGGCACTGAAGAGGTTGTTCCGATTGAGAGAACAGACTGTTCCATACTCACCTTGGATGGTACTCACATATGTAAAGAACCAGGAGTATGTAAGTAAACAACATCTTATTTTATTCAACACATTGTCCCCCTCTGCCTCTCTCTATCTCTCTCTCCCTAAATCCAGAGATAATCATATTTCTATGACTGCAACACATACACATCATCATCATCATCATCATCGTTTAACGTCCGCTTTCCATGCTAGCATGGGTTGGACGACTTGACTGAGGACTGGTGAAACCAGATGGCTACACCAGGCTCCAATCAGATTTGGCAGAGTTTCTACAGCTGGATGCCCTTCCTAACGCCAACCACTCAGAGAGTGTAGTGGGTGCTTTTACGTGTCACCCGCACGAAGGCCAGTCAGGCGGTACTGGCAACGGCCACGCTCGAAATGGTGTATTTTATGTGCCACCCGCACAAGAGCCAGTCCAGGGGCACTGGCAACGATCTCGCTCGAAAATCCTTACACATGCTGCGGGCACAGGTGCCAGAAAGGCGACGCTGGGCACAGGTGCCATCCCGATTTCGCTTTCGCTTGCCCCAATAAGTCTTCGCAAGCTGAATTTTGTATCCATACACATTAAAACTTAGTGTTCATGCACTTAGTGTTCATGCACTTAGTGTTCATGCACTTAGTGTTCATGCACTAAGAATCTCTGCCAAGCGGCCTTATTCTGCATGCTTTAGCCTCTTTACTACTGCTGCAATCCCTCGTATATATTAAAATAATTGATTAACAGAAGCAGTATTAATATCAAAAGCCAATCTTTATCAACAACTTAACATGGATGTTGTGTTAGAATACAGAATACTGCATTATTTACCTTGTGGTTTCTGTGGAGGCGCATTGGCCCAGTGGTTAGGGCAGCGGACTCGCGGTCATAGGGTCGCGGTTTCGATTCCCAGACTGGGCGTTGTGAGTGTTTATTGAGCGAAAACTCCTAAAGCTCCATGAGGCTCTGGCAGGGGATGGTGGCGAACCCTGCTGTACTCTTCCACCACAACTTTCTCTCACTCTTATTTCCACTCCGCAGACACATGTACCCATAACGTAGTTCTCGGGGATATTCAGCGTGACACAGTGTGACAAAGCTGGCCCTTTGAAATACGGGTACAACAGAAACAGGAAGTAAGAGTAAGAGAAAGTTGTGGTGAAAGAGTACAGCAGGGTTTGTCACCATCCCCTGCCGGAGCCTCGTGGAGCTTTTAGGTGTTTTCGCTCAATAAACACTCACAACGCCCGCTCTGGGAATCGAGACCGCGATCCTATGACCGAGAGTTCGCTGCCCTAACCACTGGGCCATTGCGCCTCCACTCATAGGAAGGTAAGAGAAATGGAAAAGGTGTGAAAGAAGTGTTTGCAGGGATATGAGTGTGACACATTGTTATATTGAAGGAAGGTATGGACAAGGTTAGTGGATGAGGGAGAGAAGATGTAAGGTGTGTGAGAAAATAATAAAAAAATTGGAGAAAATTAATTTACAATACAACACTAGTAGAATTTTTTATTTTATTTCTGTTTAAGAATACAATTAGTTGAGGTATACACTTTTACTCTTTTACTTGTTTCAGTCATTTGACTGCGGTGATGCTGGAGCACCGCCTTTTTAGTCGAGCAAATCGACCCCAGGACTTATTCTTTGGAAGCCTAGTACTTATTCTATCGGTCTCTTTTGCCGAACCGCTAAGTTACGGGGACGTAAACACACCACCGTTGGTTGTCAAGCGATGTTGGCGGGACAAACACAGACACAAACATACACACACACACATACATATATATATATATATATATATATGTATGTATATATATATATATATATATATATATATATATATATATATATATATATATATATATATATATATATATATATATACACATATATATGATGGGCTTCTTTCAGTTTCCGTCTACCAAATCCACTCACAAGGCTTTGGTTGGCCCGGGGCTATAGTAGAAGACACTTGCCCAAGGTGCCACGCAGCAGGAATGAACCCAGAACCATGTGGTGGGTAAGTAAGCTACTTACCACACAGCCACTGCTGTGCCTATGTAGAAAAAAGAGAAGTATGCAATAGAAGTATTAACTCTCCTCATACCACCACCACCACCACCACCACCAACAACAACAACAACAACAACAACAATTTCTTTCTCATCTTCTTTCCTCTTTCTCTTCTTTGCAGATTTGATATGTTTTGACAATTCCTTCAGTATGATGACGTCAAAGGTTGTCCACTATCGATGTGAAGTCATCCAACCATGACAGCGAGGACTATAATGATGATGATAATGATGATGATAATGATGATGATAATGATGATGATGATGATGATGATGATGATGGCTATGACGATGACCATAATGAACTTTGATTTAACATGTCGTTGTTCAATGATGGCTTGTTAAATGGTTTTTTTTTTTTCCTTTACTGTACTCTGTACGTTTGGTGAAGAACTCTGTACTCCGTTTCTCTCTCTTATACATACACACATACACACACTCTCTTTTTCTCTGTGTCTGTATTTCCTCAGATCTGAATAATTTTCACTTTGTCCTGATATATATATATATATATATATATATATATATATATATATATATAATGTATGTGATTGTGTGTTTATCAATTGTGAATGTGTGTGTCATTGTGTATATATAAAAAATATTGTGAGTGATGTGAATGTATGTTATGTGTATATATCAATTGTCCATCCATGTGTGTTTATGGGTGTATAATATATATATATATATATATATATATATATATATATATATATATATATATATATATATATATACATATATATATACACACACACACAGATACATATGTAGTATGATCTTGTATGCATAATATATGTGTGTGTGCATGTGTTTATTTGTATATGCATATGTATGTGTATAAACATATTAATGTATATATTAATACCTTCATATATATGTGCATATGTGTGTAGGTAAGAATATGTTTACATTTGGGTATATATGTATGTGTGTGTATATGTATGTGTGCACACACACAGGCACTAGCAAGGATATGTTTATTATATGTTTGTGTGTGTGTGTGTGTGTGTGTGTGTGTGTGTGTGTATGTGTGATACATCATCTTTGTGACTGTTTATCTCTGTATTTCTTTTCCAAACTTCTCTACGCACACATATACAAAGCCAAGACTATACATACATACATATACACATGGACACATGTACACACACACACATACATGCACTCACTCTCACCTCACTCACACATACACTTGAATATTCACAAGAACCGTATATAAATATATATATTTACATTATATATATATATATATATATATATATAGCGGACGTTAAACGATGATGATGATGATGATGACACACATACACAGAGACATTTACATCAACACAAACTCGCTTCAACAGATATACATACACAGAGAAATACATATATATATATATAAACATGCATATATACATATATGTGACATGCGAGATTGTTGATCATTTTCATGTTAGATACATATATAAATATATATATATGTGTGTATAATATATATATATATATATATATATATATATATATATATATATATATATATGTATATATATATATATATATATATAGATATATATATATATATATATATACATGAACACATTACATATTCATGTGTGTATAAAAATATACTATATATATATATATATATATATATATATATATATATATATATATATACATATATATATATATATATATATATATATATATATATATAAATATATATATATATATAGTATATTTTTATACACACATGAATATGTAATGTGTTCATGTATGCATAATATGTGTGTGTACATGCATGTGTTTATGTGTATACATGCATAAGTATGATGTGTATATATTTGTGCATACGTGCACATATATGTAAATATTAAGAGTTACCTATTCATATATATGTGCATACATATGTATATTTGTGTGTATAAATGTTTGAGTTTATGAGTGTGTTTCTTTACACATACACAGATACAGGCACACACATATATGTTTGAGTATATTTGGGTATATGCATGTATGTAGATGTGTGTATGTGAATATATATATATATATATATATATATATATATATATATATATATATATATATATATATATATATATATATTTATATCTATGAATATATATATATATATATACAAATATAAATGTATTTATTTATATACATATGTACTTATATATATATATTTAAGTATATATATATATATATATATATATATATTTATTTATGTATATATATAAATATATATTTGTGTGTATATATATATTTGTGTGTGTATATATATATATATTTATGTATATATATATATTTATATATATATATATATATATATATATATATATATATATATATATATATATATATAAATATATGTATTTATGTGTGTATATATATATATATGTATGTGTGTATGTATGTGTATATATATATGTGTGTGTATATATATATATATATATGTGTGTGTGTGTGTGTGTATGTATGTATATATGAATGTCGACATGTACATATATATATATATATATACATATATATATATGTATGTATATATGAATATATATATATATATATATATATATATATATATATATAAATTGATATATAGATGTACACACACGTGTGTGAGTGTGTGTGTTTATATATATATATATATATATATATATATATATATATACGCATGCACACACACACACACACACATATACAGTCATTAACACACACTGACATTCACAGTTTCCTACATTCATTACTGAAAGTCCATTTTCCATGAACACACACCACCTTCGTTTCCTTCCCATCATGCACTTTGACCTTTTAATAAATAATAATTAAAAAAATGTTGTTAATAATAATAAAAATAAAGACAAAAAAAAACTGACAACTGAAGTTTTTCTATTTATGAATCAACAATGTCTTTTACACTGTGTCTTTCTCAGTGTTTTTGTTTGTTGTTTTTCCTTTTATTTTTGTGTGTTTTTTTTTTGTATCTAATCTTTAGCATGATGGTTTTTAAGTTTAATTCAGATTATAATGATAAGGATAAAAATCCTTTCTACTATAAGCCTAAGACCAGCTATTTTGAAGGGAGGGTGAAGCCCTTTACATTGGGCCCAGTGCAGAACTGGTACTTGTTTCATCACCACCTAAAAGGATGAAAAGCAAAGTCCAACCTCAGTGGGATTTGAACTCAGGACGTAAAGACGGACAAGATGCTGTTGAAAATTGTTGTCTGGTGTGCTAACAATTCTGCCAGCTTGCTGTCTTAACCACAACAACAACGAAAATGATGATAATTTCAAATGGTATTTGTTTTATCGACCCTGATAGGGTGAAAGTCAGAGTCAACCTTGGCGGAATTTGAACTCAGAACTTAAAGATGAACGAAATAATGAGGATAATAATAATGATAATAATAATTATTTCTTTATTGCCCACAAGGGGCTAAACATAGAGGAGACAAACAAGGACAGGTAAACGGATTAAGTCGATTACATCGATCCCAGTGTGTAGCTGGTACTTATTTAATCGACCTCGAAAGGATGAAAGGCAAAGTCGACCTCGGCGGAATTTGAACTCAGAACGTAACGGCAGACGAAATACCGCTAAGCATTTCGCCCGGCGTGCTAACGATTCTGCCAGCTCGCAGAATAATAATAAGATGTGTTTATTAATTGACATGAGTATTCTTTGTGATCATAATATAGCGGCGAAAGAATTTGACAAGATCAGTAAATATAAAGACTTGCTAATAGAAATTGAAAAAAATGAGGCATCTCAAGGCGACTACCGTACCAGTGATTGTAGGATCTCTAGGATCCTTAAAAATAATATGGCTGTCCAGTAACGTATTTTTCTGCACTATATGGATAATTTATCCTGCTCACGCTATTTTATAGCATTATCACGCGTTTGAGAAATAAATTTATTTCTGTATCTTACAATACATCTCAACGCTTCTAAAAAAACAAACTTTGTTTGTCTACTTTCATCGTAAA
>NC_142957.1:6371588-6389088 GCF_046866305.1 Octopus bimaculoides | reverse complement strand
CTGAACAGATTAAACATTTGGTAATCCCATTAATGGAAATCATATTCACCAAAATCACAGATATATGCAAAGATAGATAGATAGAAAGGCAGGTCGATAGGTAGGTAGGTAGGTAGGTAGGTATGCAGGTTGAAAGGAAGGAAGGTTGGTCGGTAGGAAGATAGATTGATCATATTTACCTTCTGGAATATCTCACTGAGTGGTTGTTCTTATATTCCTCTTTTTTTTTTCCTTCTTCTTTCTTTGTCTTTGAGGTTTTCAAACCCAGAACTGTACGATGTCAAAGTGGTACGTGCAGCGCTGAATGCGATAATCTACTGCCGCCTTCCAAGAAATATCTAAATAGTCATATAATGGACCAATCATATGTACAAAGTTACAGGCACACCCAACGATAGACACACACACACATAAATATATATATATATATATATATATATATATATATATATATATATATATATATATATATATATATATACTAGAGTTGATGTGGGTGCACTAAGCTGCCTCGTTTGAAAATATAAGGATGCAGTTAGTGCGTTGCTAGCCAGCTGGAGAAGACGTTTTCCTGGGGTTAAATAGCAGTAACATTTGTCATAACCGGGACTGCCACATTACATTGGCAAATAAACTTTACTCTCTCTCTCTCTCTCTCTCTCTCTCTCTCTCTTTCACACACAAAAACCTAAAACTTCCATTCTCTGTTTGTCTCTCTCTTTCTCTCTCGCACACACTCACGCTAGTTGAACTCAATCCAATCTATGTAACATTCACTCTATGCTGAATAGTGGTACAGTATGGGCAGATTTTTGAAATCCAACGAACCTTTATACAAATATACCTCTTCAAAGAGATGTGATAAACCTATTATAATGGGTAATATTACGTGTACTTTTCCTTTGTGATGTAATCTTTGGACTAACAATGTTTGCAGCTGAGGAGAGCTTTACACCATCTTTTCTATCAATAATATACCTATGCTGATGGGATAACAGATTGTTTATAAAGCTTGAAACACGTGTACTGCGATATCCTTTGTGTTCTCTTTTTAATTTATGTTTGATATATTCTCTCACCTCTGCCACTATCTGGCATATACAGGTGCTTACACTTATCAAGTATTCCCTCTAAACTTACAGTACTTACGTGTATATATATATATATATATATATATCACTGCTTCACAACTGCTGTTCGTTTATTTACTTCCACATAAGTTACTGGTTTGGTGTATTCGCTTTTCACGCGAAAACGGCTTCACCAATTGCTTCCATACTTGTGATGCATGAATAATTTGACCTCGGACATATTTTAGGAGTCCACTTTTGCTGGTCATTCCTCTTATTTTTGTATGTAATATATATATATATATATATATATATATATATAAATTATTTATATTTAGAGGGTGATAAATTGAATATTAATTCAATTCAAAACCAAGTGGCCTAGCATATAAAAAATCTGAATATTCAGAAAATTGTATTACATGTGTATATATATGAGGTGACCCTTAACAGGACGCCTTACATGCTAGAAGGAACAGTCAAAATCCAAACCACGGTTAAGAATAATTTCAAAGGGAGTGAAAAATAAACACATTAACTATATTTTTCTGCCGGACCTAAATTTTGATCTTTTAATTAACAATTAAAATAATTTGCTAGGCAAAGTTCGCCTAGCAAATTATTTTTATTTGCTAATTAAAAGCTGGAAACCTAGGCCCGGCAAGAAAATATGGTAAATGATTTTATTTTGCAGTTCCATCGAAATCACTCTTAACAGTGGTTTGGAATTTGACTGTTCCTTCTCGCATGTAAGGCTTCCTCTTTTGTGTTTAAGTGTACACTAATGTTGTCTATTGATTATTTTATAAATGCTAGGCGACTGGTAGAAAAATTTCTTTAATTTTCCTACCCTGTATAATTATAAATAAATGTATATATATATATATATATATATATACATATATAGATAGATAGATAGATAGATAGATAGATATTCTTCTATTTTTTACTTGTTTCAGTCATTTGACTGTAGCCATGCTGGAGCGCATACATACATACATACATACATACATATATATATATATATATATATATATATATATATATATACATACAATGTTTCCATCTAACAAATCCACTCATAAGGTTGGCCTGAGGCTATAGTAGAGGAAGACGCCTGTTCAAAGTTCTACGCAGTGGGACTGAACCCGGAACCATGTGTCAGAAAGCAGACTTCATACCACACAACCACTCCTGCGCCTATATATAGATGAATAAAGATAGATATAGCCAGTCTATGGCGTTACCCTGGGTTTCATGTTTATAAAGTGCTTAGATTTACAGTATTTCCTCAGACCTTTAACCCATTGACCTACAGCCTCTCTAGACTGGCCATATCTATCTTAATCTAAATACTCTACTGCTCTATAACTTAAGATTGTGCCTAATATATATATATTTGAAGATAAGCAACAAAAATTCAATAGGTTATAGCAGTACGTACGTTTCGTACAAGCTCCATTTATTCATGTAGTGAGAACACCACAGAATGTACAATGAAAATGTACTCCTCAGCTGCATAATGGAATTTCATTTTAGAAAGTCATTTTGAAGATGTTTGCAAAAAACAAGAGTAAGAGAAGAAAACATACCATCTCGACTATGCTGATGTTCCACTACATGAATAAATGGAGCTTGTACGAAACGTACATACTGCTATAACCTATTGAATTTTTGTTGCTTAACTTCAAATTTTATTCACCAAATCTCTTGATTTTGTTTTTGGTTTTTATCCTACCAAATTCTGGTGCCTCAAACATTTTAAGTACCACATTTAATCTTTTGATTAAATCTATATATATATATATATATATATATATATATATATATATAAAATATGAATTGAAGTTGGCCGATCGTTGTATTCTTTCTTGTCTTGTGGTTCACGGCCAAACGACTGGGTGGACTCGCGTGAAAAATGGCACAAATGTGGAGACAGGTGCATAGATTGGAATGTACTTTCTATTTTTTCCTATCCCCCATACTTACAGAGAAAATCAATTAAAATAACCTGCGTGCGTGCGTGCGTGTTTATGAGTGTGTGCCACTGAAACATACATATATACATAATAAATAAATAAACTGAATGATAAATTTCATTTCTCTCTCTCTCTCTCTCTCTCTCTCTCTCTCTCTCTCTCTCTCTCTCTCTTTTCTTTCTTTCTTTCTTTCTCTCTCTCTCTCTCATATACACATACACCATGGGCAGACAAAAACAAAATGCAACTAAAGAAGGGAAAATTTTAGCTGATGCATTTTGGAAGCAAGACTATACTAAAACAGCCATACTCTCTTCCTTCAGGGGAACCGCTCACAGCATCTAATAATATCAGAGACCTAGGAGTAACTGTTGATAACAATCTTAGTTGGAGTGCCCACATCACAAAAGTACAGATCCCAAAATTACTGCAGAGCTTAATGACCACTTTGAGAACCCACTTTCCACAAAGACTGTTCGCCGGAACTGCACAAAGCCGAATTTCACAGGAGGACTGCAATCAGAAAACCGCTGCTTTCAAAAGCAAACGTTGCAATGCGTTTAGAGTGGAGTAAAAACCTACAGAATTGGTTCCTAGAGCAGTAGATGAATGTTATCTTCTCAGACGAGTCATCCTTTACTTTATTTCCGACCACCGGCCGAATATACGTGTGGAGTCAGTCAAAAGAAGCATTTGACCCAGACTGCCTTCTTCCAACTGTTACACATGGAGGAGGATCTGTGATGATGTGGGGGTGGTGGTGGGGTGGTGGTGGTGGTGGTGGGGGGGGGGGGGCTATATCTTGGAAATCCGCCGGCCCGGTGGTTTCCCTTAATGGCAGAATTAATAGTCGAGACTATTCAAGCATTTTATCTGATCAAATTCATCCTATGGTTACGGAACTGTTTCCGGAGGGAAACGCAATCTTTCAGGATGATAATGCACCAATTCACATAGCCAAAGTTGTTACTGAATAGCGCAAAGAACATTCTAGTGAAGTTGAACATCTTATCTGGCCACCACAGTCCCCAGATCTCAATATTATTGAACATTTATGGTACATTTTAGAAAAAGTTTGAGGCCTTGCGCTTCCAGTAGAAAAGATTTATTGAAGTTGAAAAAGCGTGACACACTGACATTCAGATTTATTATATTAGATATGTTTAATTTTGGGGAAACTTTATTTCAGTTCAAGTGAATTTTATATATATATGTGTGTATGTGTGTGTATGTGTGTGTGTGTGTGTGTGTGTGTGTGTGTGTGTGTGTGTGTGTGTGTGTGTGTGTGTGTGTGTGTCTATATATATGTATTAAAGAAAGCAAAAAATAAAACAAGAATGATAAAAGCAAAAGGTTGAATGTGTGTAAAAGAGCTCAGTATGTTGGCCACATAAATTTCTGTCAAAGAGATACAGTATTAAACAAAGTTGTATATCATCTCCCTTTCTCTCTTATTATTACTCCTACTGCCACCATCAGCACTATAACTTTTAATAAAGCATCATCAACTCTCCCTAAATTTCTTTATCTCTCTTTGTCTCCCTTTCTTTTTATTTTTTTCTCTCTATCTGACTTCGCCACCACCCTCACCCTATGCCTACTATTACTCTCACCCCAGCACAAGGAATAGTAGAAGTGTCATTAAATAGGGAGAGCCTATTTGGAGAAACTTTAATTAGAATATATGAATTTTTCTCAAAGTTATGGGGAAAGAAAATCGTTGGGACATATACGTATAGGTATGATGCGGTTAACGTTCCGATTCGTTATTGTATTGCATTGCGCATGCATTACTGGAGGTCCATAGTAAATAAGTATTTTCTTAAAAATTATAATCGTAGATATCATTCACCCACGGCAGTTGCTGGATATATTTTTAAGGTCAACTTTTAGGTAGTCGGGAGCACTTCTAGGTTTCATCACAATTCCAGTTCTCAACCAAATTGAATGCGGTGTCTTTTAGGAATGATGGCCCAGTCTTCAGATATGCTTTGAAATCAGATAACTGAAAATTGATTCATTAAAAAAAGTTTAGGTCAAAAAATGGGAGAGTGAAGTAAAACTTCGAATTTCAATCAAAATACCTCAGTTATTTTAAAAGAAAATTATAGACTATATAGATATAGACTATAGATAGGAGATAATAACAATTCAAAGTAATTAACTGTGAAAAAAAGCTTTTGTGCGTTCCCGGAGAATATTACCCTCAGCAGCGCTAGTGTTGGTATATTCGTGAATAAGTCACTAACCGAAATAAGTGGATCTATTGTTTAGGAGAATACTATTTACTTGTTTAAGCGTTGTATTGGATAAATTGAGAAAATAACTAAAATAGTTCAAATACCAAGAAATAAGCATACTGAAAACGAATGGGTTATTTCCCTTGGTGGTTATTTCCAGGAGGGAATGGTTTATTTCCCTTGGAAGCTTAAACATTTTACTCTCACCTAAATGTTATTCCTCCTGCCGTTTACCCTAACATTTTTTCGAAATCAATTTATATTTAAAACCTCCCCAAATACATAAGCAATGTGCGTGTGAAGTTTAAGAAAAATCGGTCGAGCCGTTTTGGTGCAAAACGAGAACATACCGATACACACAGACAGACATTTTCAGTTTTAATATGTAAGATATCTATCTATCTATCTATCTATCTATCTATCTATCTATCTATCTATCTATCTATCTATATGTATATGATTGTTAAAGAAGACAACCAACGTTAAGGCAAGGCAAACATCTCAACTTGTATACAATATTATTATTGGAAAACATTTAAAGTCTTACAGCTGTTTCTGGGATATCCCCGAGTATGGGATATTCCGTCATCAGAGACAAATAGGGAAATGGGGGGAAAAGGAGGAAAAAAGAGAATGGTACGTATTAATGAGATGACTATACAGAAGAAGTGGTGAAAGAAATAAGTAGATGGAGAGGGAGGAGAGAAAAGAGAAAAGGCATAAAAGTTTATAATTTAGTATCATGATGCTGCAGAAACAAGACCTTGAGTCCTTAGGTGGTGTCCTGAGTATATCCATGAGTGTAAATCCTTGGATACAATCTGGTGTAGATTCATGTGGGTTAACATCTTGATATCATAAGTTTTTCGCCCAGAACAACATAGCGTCGCTTCCACACTCGCATTATTCGCCACATTTAGTCCCTGGGGAATCCATCTCCTCAAGATGAAAATGCATCTCAAAGGCCGTTTTGAGAACGTTGTTTTGAAATCCAGAGCGAATCGCAGAAAGTCCTCGACTCGCTTACGGAAAACGACTTTCTGGCCGGATTCCCAAAATAGTAGGAACGCTGAGATGGGTGTATTGCTGCACAAGGTGACTATTTCGAAGGAGACGAGGCTAAAACTAAGGTGAATAAGTTATTTTTTATTAAACATATCTTGTTCGGGAACCTTTTGACCACCTCGTATGATACGCACAGAAATCGTTTTAAATGTACAAAAGGCAACGTAATAAATTACAAAATAATTATTAGGTTTCCGAGGTCACCATGCTTTCACTAGACAGAAAGGAGAAATTGAAGAAATAATTAGAAGTAATAATCCTACCTGTATCTTCAGGAATGGCTTCTGAAAACTTATTTTCCGATATTTCGGGAATTCTCTCATCAAGTTTAGCAACTGGTCTTTTGGTCCTAACGAAATATAGAAATATTTCATTAATTACTAGTGATTCTATGATTGTATGATTGTCTGACTAAGACAAAAATGTTAATTATTATAGTGTTACAAGTACTAGTAGTATTAATATTGATACACCTCAAATAAATTTATATGAATAAATTATAATAATTAAAAGTAAACAACAAAGTCTTCAATTTCATACGGCAAACCATTTGTGTGACACACTGTTTATATCAGGTCATCCCATAAGTTCTGTCCGAATTTTGAATAAAGAAAACAAGTGATCAAATGTTATATTTAATTGAAATTTAATCATCAATGTTCTTTCCCTGATTATCTATGACTTCCTTCCATCTATTTACAAGCTTTTTAATCCCATCAATGTAAAACTCTTTTGGTTTCAAAACGAAGAATTCTGAAATGTCAGTTCCGACCTCCTCTTGGCTTGCGAAAGTTATGCCCCACAAATCATTCTGTAAACTACAAAACAAATGGTAGTCTGAAGGAGCAAGGTCGGGAGAATAAGGTGGATGTGGAATTTTTTCCCAACCAAGCTCTTCAATCTTCTGTGATGTGATCTTTGCAGTGTGGGGTCGCGCATTGTCCTGATGAAATATCACTCCTTTTCGATTCACTAAAGTGGGTCTTTTTTTCTTCAAAGCTTGGTTCAAACGCTCTAATTGCTGACAGTAGACTTGAGCATTGATTGTTGCATTAGGTGGTAACAATTCAAAGTGAATTACTCCTTTGCAATTACACCAGATAGAGAGAAGAAACTTTTTTCCATGAAGTTCCCTTCTCGGTTGTGACTGAGTTTTTCCCCTTTTACCAAGTCACTCTTTACGACGTTAAACATTTCGATAGAAGATCCATTTTTCATCACCAGTCACAAGTCTATCCAAAAAGGGTGAAATGAGTTTGCGAGAATGGAGAGAAGAGCAGACGTCTACTCGGGATTTGTGGTTGCTTTCGGACAATTCATGAGGCACCCATTTTCCAAGTTTAGGAACCTTTCCAAGTTGTTGAAGATGACAATGAACACTTGTATGGTTTGAACTAAGCTTTATTGCCCATTCTTCAACTGATAATGCAGGATTTTCTTCAAGTAATGCCTCAAAGAGCTTATCATCAAACTCAGCTGGACGTCCTGTTCGATCTTCATCTTCAAGGCTGAAATCTCCACTTCTGAATTTTGCAAACTATCTTCTGCAAGTTCTTTCATTCAAGCATTCTTTCCCATAAACTGAGTGTATATTTCAAGTCGCTTCGGCTGCAGAGTTTCCGTTTTTGTACTCATAAAGCATTATGTACCTCAAATTACTATGTGCCTTAAATTACTTCCATATTAGAAAGGGTTTTAATCGAAGAAATTTTAATTCTATTATTCTGTAAAATAATATTTAATTAGTTTAAATGTACACAAATGCATAAAAATAATTTTAAATTCTATTAGACATTCTAAAATGCTATTAAATTTCATTCAATTTTAAGAAAAGGTAAAATCGGACAGAACTTATGGGATGACTTGATTGTTTAATGCTATTTTATCTATATTATGAAGCTTTCCGATTGAAATATTATTGCCAACACAATAATAGTCTAATAAAATATATAAAATATTATAAGAATTCAATTCTGAACATATATCACGAAGTTTTATGAGTGAAATAATATGGGTGTCAAATTTTGGTACAAGTTCGGTGGAAGGGGGCTTATTTTATCGATCACCAACACATGCATTAAGGTACCAACAGATAAGAGCTTGTTTTTCATCTATGCTAGTTTGACAAAATAACTGGTAAATTTAATATTATATTTTAGTTGTGGAGACGATTCTAGCTCGCTATATATATATATATATATATACATATATATATATATATATATATATATATATATATATATATATATATATATATATATATATATATATATATATATACACACACACACACACACACACATGCCATGTCAGGTTTATATTACGGTGCCAACGTCACAAACCAATATTATTAGCAATATTGGCCATGATATTAAGGCGAAAAGCTGGCAGGGTCTTTAGAACACTGGGCAAAATGTTTAACTGCAGGTTTTCAGTTTTGTGTCGCAAATATTTGTGTTGAAATATCGCACAAACACAGTTTGTTTTCATCGTATTAAAATATTTTATTTTTAAAAAAATATGTTTACGTCAAATTGCACATTCTACTGTTAAAATTATTACTACGAATATTAATTCAGAATTTAATATAATAAAAGGGCGATTTGTGCAATTAATATTATCATAAAGAGGAATACCAAATTAATATACCCCGTAGTTGAGGGAAAATATTGAATATTTATATGGATCAGATTGTGTGTCCTTACTATCTAGTAAGGACACTAATCCAAAATTTAGTGTTCATTCAACCACATTAATTACATTTAAGATTAAAATAATACAAAAACCCAATACATACCAACGCGAAATTGCAGCCGCGATTCCCACGTTTAAGATAGCAAACAGGATCAATGGAACTAGCATAAACACCAGGATATACTTTGTTTCTTCTGGAAATTGGAGAAGTGTATTGTTTATATACGTTCATACGGACATCATTTTACACACACACACACACACACACACACACACACACACACATTGATAAACAGTCATATATGTATCATACATGATATACATACCTCACGAGAACGATTTTATTGTGGTATATGTCATATGGATGTGAGTTGTTTAGAAAGAGAATGATTTTTAAAATAACCATTTTTCTGGAAGTTATGAAGAAACAGAGTCGATGGGGTACACTTGTATATATATGCACATTGAGTTAACATAAGTCATGCTATAATTATGTTGCTACTATATATCTACATATCAGTTTGCTTCACTTCACTTTCATTTTGTATGTAACAATATTTAATTATGTAACTGCATGTTATATATAAACAAAATATATATTTCTTTCATTCCGTTAGCGTCAAAAGAGTGACAATAATTTGAATGAGATGGGCTCAATTTTTCACTACACATAAACGAAAATAGGATATAATAGTATGTACGATGACACTGTGTAACGACTACTAACTATATCAAAAATCCATCGTATTATGTGTGTGTGTGCGTGCGCGTGCGTGTGTGTGTGTATGTGCATTATACAATTTATTGGCTGTAATCAGAAAGTTTTCATTGCTTTGTAGACGCACGTTCCCTTAACTTAATTACATTTCACCTGGTATCTTTACAAATTCTATTATTGATGTTTGAGCTTCATTCATGTATTTCCTGCATTCTCCCTATGTGCGTGCCATTTGTAAATGTACGATTATACACTATAGAATATATGATACAATATCAAACCAATGTAAGACACATTTTTATGTATTTTGCCTTTAGTCCTGTTTTTTTCTTGTGTATGTGCATATATAGACGTGTGTATGAACCTTTCGAGACGGCAACGTTGTTCCATGGATGTAAGTAGGAAACTAGCCTGGGACTTGTTCGTGTATTATAAAGCGTTGGTCGGGACTCATGTCTTTGCTGCCTCTGTTCATCTTTAGCTTCGGAATAACAAGGATTTTAGGCAGTCAACCTTTGTTGGGAATGTAAACATCCATGTATTTTTGAAATAAAGAGTAAATTGTATTTTTGTAAAATGATCAGAAACACTGGCAAAAACAAATGTTAAAAGAGGAAAACAAAAGATACACACAAAAAAGAAAGAGTTAATTGGGAAAGCGATCTGTGCTACAAATATTTGTAAGATTTTTAATATACTCTCTTTATTCTTACTCTCTACTCTTTTACTCTTTTACTTGTTTCAGTCATTTGACTGCGGCCATGCTGGAGCACCGCCTTTAGTCGAATCAAATCGACCCCAGGACTTATTCTTTGTAAGCCTAGTACTTATCCTATCGGTCTATTTTGCTGAACCACTAAGTTACGGGGACGTAAACACACCAGCATCGGTTGTCAAGCGATGTTGGGGGGGGGACAAACACAGACACACAAACACAGACACACACACACACACACACACACACACACACACATATACGACGGGCTTCATTCAGTTTCCGCCTACCAAATCCACTCTCAAGGCTTTGGTCAGCCCGAGGCTATAGTAGAAGACACTTGCCCAAGGTGCCACGCAGTGGGACTGAACCCGGAACCATGTGGTACTTTCACATAAAAACAATAATAAAATTAATATCTCATTTATAACAGTGGAATTAATGAGAGAGATTAAGTTCTGTTGAAATTCTTGTTTTCAAGAGAAAAATAACGTTTAGACTTTCCCCCAAAATTTTTTAATAATGCTTATGACAAATTAAATAGGGTTGGTAATGGTAATATCCCTAAATTATTGTGGATATGGATATGTGTAGTAACTGATGTAAAAAAAGATTTGCAAGAAAATCTAATAATCGCTCAGTAAGAGATTGAGTAAGAGATTAGTAGTTTATCTTACCTTTGCATCTCTTGGAATTATTGTTCCAGTCATATCCCGTGATGCAACCTTTCTCACAATGTCCCGTGACTTGATCACATTTAGAACCTACACACAATTCACAACGTTTCATACACATATCTCCATAGAATCCAGGAACACATTCTGCGATAACAAAAATGAAAAAAAAAAAAAAGAATATTATGGTAACTGTATGTATTTCACTAACGTTAGTTGTAATAATATTTTATAGAATGGTTACGGTTTAAATTTGCGCTATTAACTCATTGATGGCTACCATTCTTATAAATCAGTATTTTTTCAAGTGAAATAATAGATATACATAACTTACGTAATACTTCCACTTCACAAAGAGTAAGCATTCTCTCATCTCCTTCTAACGATATTTTGACATTACTTGAATTTACTGGGTTTTGACATTTAATATAGATTACTTGTTCCTCGTTTTCATTATTCATACTTTCAAAACAAAGTGATGATCCAAGGTAAACTTTAAATCCTTTCAGACTTTTATCTAGAATCAAAATATAAGAGTAAAAACTGAAATCAGATGTTAGCTACATTGAGAATAATTTCGAAAGAAAAATAATTTCAAAAGATCACCAAGGCATGGGTCTCCCTTTCTTACAATTTGTCTAATTAAATAATTAGACGAGTTAGATTGATTGACCAGAGGGTGGCATTATTTCTTCTCGGTGAGTCACCTTCCTTTTTGTTTAGGGAAATATTCCTCCGCAAGTTACCACCCGAGGTCCAGGCCCACATAACTCAGACCCAGATCAAGTACCTGCGGTAGTTAGCGAAATCAGCTGACAAACATTTTTCATCCGGTGGGGGTTATGGTCAACGTCATAGTATCAGCCACGAGACATGGTAGAGTTAAGGAAGATGACCTGTGCTTCTACTACACAAAGTACAGGGAAAAGGCTACCAGGTGTAAACAACCATGTTGCTTCAAGATCCCTTGGCCATCGGCCCCGGGAAACTTCAGGGCCGGCCGCCATTGAATACTCTGTTGGTCAGCAAACACGATCAACTGCTCCTGTATGTCCATGATCTGAGCTTTTGACGTAGGTAAGTTCCTAATCGACAAAGGAGCAGAAGTCTGCATAATCCCAACATCGGCAAGGGACCCTCGTTACGGAAAACCACTTGCACGTTAATTTCACGAGCAGGCTGTTTCGTTGATCGGATCAACTGGAACCCTCGACGTCGTAAGCGACGGAGTGCCAATAATAAACAATTGGAAACTTAGTAATAGCAATAACGAAAGTAGTAGTTTTAGCAATACTTACGCTCTTTCATTCGATTGTATATTCTCAGTTGTGATATCACGTATGGTTTATCAAACATCACTTGCCAGTATGGATCGGTTTCAAATGTAGTTTGTGCACATGATTTATGTGGAAATGCATGGTCAAAATTACCGTCAACCGCCTTGTCGGATGTCATATTTAGTTCCATGATTTTACATGTTCCATTGTAGAAAACGTCTGTTCCTAACTCTCTATAATTACTTGTTTGATTTGTTTGTTTACCTTGAGCAATATTAACTGAAAAAAGATCGACGCCTGAATTAATATTCAGTACAAAGCTTTTAGTTCAGTATATTTAGAAAGTGTATTTTGTGAATCCATGATACATATCTATAGATCCAGTTTTCTGTACACAATAACATAAATGCAGTGTATACCTTAACATATACTAAGTCTGTATCGCCCAAAAGTATCAAATTGGAAACGGCAGTTATAACACAAAAACTTAACATTTATAAAAGAAATATACATAAAAAAAACCTGTCAAGAATATCAAAAAAGTTATAATTACATCTTGTATAATTTCCTTCAATTCTACAAAAGGCTGAATTTTTAGCGCTAAATCATTTTACATTGCATACTAAAGAATTTTTAAAATTTTGATGTAAAATATTATCTGGGGAAATTTAATAAATATAAAATTATATAGGTACAATTTCTTCTCAAAAAAATAATTCGTTAACGAAACCTTTTGATAGAATTATAATAACTTGCTTTAATCCCAACTTCAATTAGACGTATGAGAACAACATTAGCATTATGATACAACAATATACTTCACCGATGATACAATAATCGAAATCTGAAAACTAGAAAGACTATCATATAGGAATATGAAATGTAATATATTATGTAAGTAGAATGAGAAAAATACATCTCCAATGCATAAGTAATAATTAATTAATTGTATAGACTTTAGTATATACTACTGGTATGACACCCACTGGAAGGGTGAAAATTCAAAGTTAGTTTGGCTGAGTGGTGGAAATGAACTTGCAATAAGGAAAAGGACGACGTAAATAAATACTACTCTTCTGTTTCAGCTATTCTTTCAACGATTAATATTTGTGATTCTTTTACAACTTCCATCCCTATATCGGATATGAGGGTTCTTCCTACGTTACACATTGATATATGTAAAGAAAACATGAAGCCCAATTCCACTTCCATTCACTGGTTTTCCAAGTAACATATATGAGAAAACTAAACACTATAAGATAATAAATCATTAATAAGTCATTAATAAGTTAATAAATCATTATATATATATAATATATACACGACGGGCTTCTCTCAGTTTCCGCCTACCAAATTCACTCACAAGGCTTTGGTCGGCCTGAGACTATAGCAGACGGCACTTGCCCGAGGTACCACTCGGTGGAACTGAACCCGGAATCATATGGTTGGGAAGCAAACTTCTTACAACACAGCCACTCCTGTGCCTATCTCTCTTATTTTGATTCCTTCAATTCCTGAATTGTTGATTCACAGTTCTTTAATTTATAGCAATGTGTCAGTCCACTTCCACTTTTCATCCTTCCACAACAAGTTGTACCGGTGCGTAATTTTCCCTCAACTCAGAAAACAAGAAATCCAACAGAAAAAATAAACTCAACAGCCCCAGGATAAACCTTTCCAGCATCTCAGGAAACCGAAGGACATCCTGTAGCAATAAAAATAAAACAAACAACCGACAAAACCGTCACTGTAACCACAACTTCAGCCACCAAATATTCCTTAACCAGACAAATTATTCTTTTTTATCCATGGGGAACCTAGCAAAAGAATTTCAGAAAACTGCCATGGCTGTCACACTGTGCTCGTGGATCCACAGAACTTTCTGAACTAGAGATGCTCCTAATATTATCCTTCGCTTCTCTACGATCGTCCGTCCTCACACAGAATAATGTTATGCGTTCTGGTCGCTCTACACGAAAGTAACTATAAAAATTAAAGCACCCCAGAGATCAATCAAAGAAAAAGCAAGGTTTTGACTTCTGAGATCGGATCGCGAAGCTCAAGCTTTATTCCCTCCAACGCTGCCATGGATGCTATATCATTTGTATAATATGGAAAATATTCCAACATTGTCCAACTTCAAAATTCACTCTAGACTTGGTCCCAATGCCATCTGTCCTCTCCAAAAATTGCCCTCGTCTCACATTACAACACTGAGACAGAACTATTTTGCTTCAACTGGCCCTCTGCAAATAACTCTTTGCACGCATGGGCGATGGTGCCCAAAGCACGATTAAATGTCTTTATAGGTGCTGCTTTTAAGTTAGTCATGGCCTGGGTAAATTCTGGCCGAAATCTATCTAAGCATCTCCATACCCTGAACATATATGTACTCACAGTATGTTGGCTTGTCACACTTCTCTCCATGCCATCCATCTTCGCAGCCATTTTTACAGAATCCATTTATTTGGTGACATGATTCCCCTCGAGAACAATGACATTCATTGGTACAGTCTTCTCCATACAATTCTGGTGGACATCCTAAATTGGTAATATCGAGAGAGTTTCTTTCTAAATGAACATTAAAATAAAACAGTCATTGAATACAAAATTCAACAACCTTCCACAATCTCACTAATCAGGTAACTTATCAATAAAAGATGATATTTATTATATTTCATGTCATCTCATGAGAAATGTCGGAGTTTTGGGGAGGAAAAAAGTGATCTAACTTTACATTTTATTAAAATTTAATCCTGGATATAATACCAATCATTATCGATATTTCTCTTCCATCTACCCATCAGCCTTTTAAAATTCCATTGGTAAAGATATCTTTTGGTTTTGGTGAGAAGGAAAAGAGGTTCGGTTTCGACCTCTTTGAGGCTTTTGAGTACTAATCCATCTAAACGATTCTGTAAGCTTCGAAATTGATGGTAATCAGAAGGGGTGAGGTCCGGCAAATAAAGCAGGTGAGTGATTTTCTCCCACCCAAGTTCTTCGATTTTCTTCAGATGTAATCTTTGCAGTGTGAGGCCTTGAATTATCATCTTGAAACACCACTGCATTACCATTCACTAAAGCAGGCCTTTATTCAAAGCATGCAGGTGCTTTAATTCTTGGCAATAGGTGTGAGCAGTAATTGTTGCATTAGTTGGTGGTACCTCAAAGTGGAAAATTTTCACCAAACAGAAAGAAGAATCTTTTTTTACTCGGAAGTCCTTTTAGATTGTGGTTTAACCTGTTCTTAACAGCTAAGCCATTCCCTGCATCGCTTACCGTTTTCTTTAAAAAATCCATTTTTAATCACCAGTCACTAATCTGTCCCAAAGTGGTGAAATACGCTCATGAGAGTGAAGAGACGAGCAGATGTCCACTCGTGATTTTTGGTTGATTTCTGTCAACTCATGGGGAACCTATTTTCCGAGTTTCGGCTCCTATCCAAGTCGTTGAAGATGGCGGCGAACAGTTGAAGAATTGGCAAGCAAGCTCAGCTTGCTTGCTAATTCTTCAACTGACACAGCATTATACTTCTCAAGCTCTAGCAACAGATGTTCATCGACAAAGCCAAATTCAACAGGGCGTCCCATTCGCGGCCTCTCTCTTTGGCTGATTTTTGAAAATTGTTAACCAACTTCTGTAACTTCTTTCGTTCAAGCACTCTTCTCCACAAGCAGAATGGATATTTTGGATATTTTGTGTTACTTCTGCTGCACTGTTTCCCTTTTTGAACACATATAACATTATGTGCCTTAAACACTCCTTCGATCCGTCCATCTTTGAGCGGTTAATATTAGTAATTAATTCAATCAGATTATTCTATAAAAAGAAATTATATTAAGTTAAAGATTTCCAAATTCATATGTGTCTCAATCAATACATTTGACATTTCAGAATACTGTAAAATTTGATAGAAATTACATATATGATATTTCGGACATTATTTTTGGGATGTCGTGATATATAATATATGCGTGTGTGTGTCTGTATACAAATACATGTATATATATATATATATAATTGACGATTCCCTGCCCTGCATATCTATATATATATATGGGAGTATTTACGAAAAAAAACAACAGACGAAGACAGGTGGTGTAAACAACAAGTGGATGTATTAGTTTAATGCTCGGGAATAGAGAAAGTCTTTGACGTTTCGAGCTATGCTCTTCAACTGAAAGTAACACGGAAAGAAACAAGGAGAAACAAATATATAAATGTAGTGGTCAGCGATCTATCATGGCGAATGAAGTAAAAAAATGTATTTACACAAATATTTGTGATCTATAGAATTTATTTTGTATTAAAATGCATCCTTTTATTATTTGTATATTTATACTTATATATTTATCCAATATTTATCTTGTATTACAAATAATTTCAAACCGCAAAATATTAATTCAATATGAAGTCGTTTAGATGAGTATTAAGGGATCTGGCGAAAAGTTGCTTTGTTGAAAAGTTGCTTCGATGAAAAATTGCTTCGAAGAGAAGTTGCGAGGTGAATTATTGTTTGATAAAAGGTTTTGCTATCAATGATTGCACTTAACATTTAGAAAAGCATTTAACAATCGTTTTATAAAGCGAGACATCAACATACCAATTAATTTAATATGATAAACTTCGGCTATGCCATCGATATACAGTTTATCAGCCGTGGCATCACCAGTGCAAATTAACCTTCTTGCACTTGGTCGTAGCTTGCATTCTATTCCACTTGGATAGGTAACTTTCATTGTTGAATCTGTTGAGAAGAGTACATACAGAAAAATAGAAAATTTATGTCTGTAAATATTAAGCTTAATAAAATATTAATAATAATAATAATAATAATAATAATAATAATAATAATAATAATAGATATATATATATATATATATATATATATATATATATAATATGTGACAATTAGTTGGTTGTCATAATAAAACTCAGAGTTTCGGATGTCGGGGTTGAAGTCTGCTCTGGCATCTCATCAGTTATTAAGACAAACAAAAACGCTATGAAAAAAACCATTGAATAAAAGGAAATTACTCCAATAGGCGTGGGGAAAGTAAAACTGCGT